>NC_045446.1:77464009-77644629 GCF_002776525.5 Piliocolobus tephrosceles | reverse complement strand
ACTGCACTCCAGCCTGGGCAACAGATCAAGACTCCGTCTCAAAAAAAAAAAAAAAAAAAGATTAGAATGAAATATGAAATAAGTAAAACTATCTTCATTATAAAAAATATGATTGTTTAAAAAGGATCCACTAAGGAATATATCCCCCAAAAAACTTACTACTATCAACAAGGAAATTGAGCAAAGACACAGGATAAAAATTCAGTATCGATTATATTTATCTGCAAAATCAATTTCATTCATATGCAATAAGAAAAATAATTGGAATATTAATGCCATTTATAATGGCATCGAAAAATGTAAAATACTCTGGCACAAATGTAACAAAAGTGTGTAAGACTACTACACTGTAAAGTATAAAATATTACAGAAAGAAGTATATTACAGAAAGAAGTAAAGTATAAAATATTACTTAAAAAAGACTAAAAATCTAGAAAAAATCCTTATTTGCCTATTGGAAGATTCAGTATTATAAAATTGCCAAGTCTACCCAATTGTATCCTGTCAAAATCTCTGGAGGTATGGCAAGATAATTCTAAAATTTACTTAAAAATACAAATTACTTTGAATTGCCAAAAAAATTTGAAAAAGAACAAAGCTGAATAAATTATACAACATGCTAAGATTTACTCTAAGCCTAGAACAATCAATTCAGTGTGGTATATATGAAGTATACACAGTTAAATGGAAAGAAAATAGATCCAAGTTACATCTAAATATATGCAATTAATTTATTTTAATTTACTTTAAAATTAACAAGGCTGCCAAAGTAATTTCATAGGAAAATATTGTTTTTAAGAAATTCTATTGGAAAACCTTGACATAATTATAAGGCAGTACAAATTAATTCTTTACTCTTACCTCACACAATATACAAAAATTTATTCAAGATAGATCACAAACCTAGGGTTAAAAGCTAAAAATATAAAACTCCTAGAAGAAAACAGAAAATATCTCCATATACTGGTGTAAACAAGGTTTCTTAGAATACAAAAAAAAAAAGCCTCAGCTATAAAATAAGATTAATAAATTGGACTTCATCCAAACTTAAAGCTTCTATTCCTCAAAGCGCACTATAAAGAAAATAAAAGATAAGCCAGATTGGGGAAAAAACATCACAATATATAGATTGGGTAAAAAGTTTCAATTAGACAAGTGAACAATACAGTCAGGTTGCCTAAAAGTGATCCCAAGAAATCAAAGGGTCTGCTTAATACCTTCTTTGTGCACGTGTGCGGAGAAGAACATAATGAAAAACCCAGAAGTCCCTGTCAATTTTGCAAAATTTTCCAAGTAGTGCTCTGAGAAGTAGCAGACAATGTCTAGGAGAGAGAAGTTTAAATCTGATGAAGTGGCAAAGGTGGATAAAGTACTCCATGTTTGGGAAATGAAGGATTAAAGATCAGCCAAGGGAGGCAAGAAGGACTCTAATTCCCTCAAAAGTCTACCGTCTGTATTCTTCCAGTTCTTTTCAGAAGTCTACCCCAAGATCAGATCCACAAACCCTGTAATCTCTATCAGAGATGTGGCAAAAAAGCTGGTGAGATGTGGAATAACTTAAGTAACAGTGAAATGCAACCTTGCATCAGTAAAGCGGCAAAGCTGAGGGAGAAGCATGAGAAAGATGTTGCTGACTGTAAGTCTAAAGGAAAGTTTGATGATGCAAAGAATCCCACTAACGTTGCCCAGAAAAGATGGAAGAGAAAGATGAAGAGAAGGAAGAAGAGGAGGAGGAGCATAAGTGAAAAACTGTTTATCTGTCTCCTTGTGAATACCTTAGGGTAGGGGAGTGCCATAATTGACACATTTCTTATTTGAGAGGTGTCTGTTGCCTTCTGTATTAGTCAATTGTCATGCTAATAAAGACATATCAAAGACTGGGTAATTTATAAAGAAAAAGGTTTAACAGACTCACAGTTCCACATGGCTAGAGAGGCTTCACAATCGTGGCAGAAGGCAAAAGAGGGGAAAGGTATGAAGGTATGTATTACATGGTGGCAGGTAAGAGGCCATGTGCAGGAGAACTCTGCTCTATAAAACCATCAGATCTCCTAAGACCTATTCACTATCATGAGAAAAGCATGGAAAAGACCCACCCCCATGATTCAACTACCTCCCACCTGGTCCCTCCCATGACACATGGGAATTAAGGGAGCTAAAATTAAAGATGAGACTTGAGTGGGGACACAGCCAAACCATATTATTTCACCCCGACCCCTCCCAAATCTCATGTCCTCACATTTCAAAACCAATCATGCTTTGCCAACAGTCCCTCAAAATCCTAACTCATTTTAGCATAAGCTCAAAAGTCCACAGTCTGAAGTCTCATTCGAAATAAGGCAAGTCCCTTCTGCCTATGAGCCTGTAAAATCAAAAGCAAGTTAGTTACTTCCTAGATACAATGGGGTACAGGCATTGAGTAAATACAGCCATTCCAAGTGAGAGAAATTGGGCAAAACAAAGGGTCTACAGGCCCCATGCAAGTCCAAAATCCAGTGGGGCAATCAAATCATCTTAAAGCTCCAAAACAATCTCCTTTGAGTCCATGTCTCACATCAAGGGAGTGCTGATGCAAAAGGTGGGCTCCCACAGGCTTGGCCTACTCCACCCCTGTGGCTTTGCAGGGTAAAGCTCCCTTCCTGGCTGCTGTCACAGGCTGGCATTGAGTGTCTATGGCTTTGCCAGGTACATGAAAAGCTGTTAGGGGATCCACTATTCTGGGGTCTGCAGGATGGTGGCCCTCTTCTCAGCTCCACTAGGCAGTGCCCTGGTGGGGACTCCGATCCCACATGTCCCTTTTGCACTGCCCGAGCAGAAGTTCTCCATGAGGGCTCCACACCTGCAGCAAACGTTTCCCTGAACATCCAGGGGTGTCCATACATCCTCTGAAATCTAGGTGAAGGTTCCCAAACCTCAATTATTAACTTCCATGCACCTGCAGGCACAACACCACATGGAAGCTGCCAAGGCTTGGAGCTTACACCCTCTGAAGCCATGGCCTAAGCTGTACCTTAACCCCTTTTAGACATAGCTGGAATGGCTGGCAAAGAGGGCACCAAGTCCTAAGGCTACACACAGCAGGGGGGGCCTGGGCGCAGGAAACCATTTTTTCCTCCTAGGTCTCCAGGCCTGTGATGGGAAGGGCTGCTGCAATGGTCTCTGATATGCCCTGGAGACATTTCCCCATTGCCTTGATGATTAACATTCTGCTCCTGGTTACTTATGCAAATTTCTGCAGTAGGCTTGAATGTCTCCCCAGAAAATGGGTTTTTCTTTTCTATTGTATCATCAGCCTGCAAATTTTTCAAATTTTTTACTCTGCTTCCTCTTGAATACTTTGCCACTTAGAAATTTCTTCCACCAGATACCCTAAATCATCTCTCTTGAGTTCAAAGTTCCACACATCTCTAGGGCAGGGGCAAAATGCCACCAGTCTCTTTGCATAGAAAGAGTGACCTTTACTCTGGTTCCCAACAACTTCTTCATCTCCATCTGGGTCCACCTCAGCCTCGACCTTATTGTCCGTATCACTATCAGCATTTTAGTCAAAGCCATTCAACAAGTCTCTAGGAAATTCCAAACTTTCCCACATCTTCTTGTCTTCTGAACCCACCAAGTCTCTAGGAAGTTTCAAACTTCCCACATTTTCCTGTCTTCTCCTGAGCCCTCCAAACTGTTCCAACCTGTACCTGTTACCCAGTTCCAAAGTTGCTTCCACATTTTCAGGTATCTTTACACAGCATCCCACTACCTGGTACTAATTTACTGTATTAGTTCTCATGCTGCTAATAAAGACATATATGAGACTGGGTAATTTATAAAGAAAAAGAGGTTTAATGGGCTCACAGTTTCACATGACTGGGGAGACCTCACAATCATGGCAGCAGGCAAAGGAGGAGAAAGGAACATATTACATGGCGGCAGGCAAGAGGGAGCTTGTGTAGGGGAACTCCCCTTGAGAAAACCATCAGATCTCGTGAGATTTATTCACTATCATGAGAACAGCACAGGAGAGACCCACTCCCATGATTCATTACCTCCCACCAAGTCCCTCCCATGACACGTGGGAATTATGGGAGCTACAATTCAATATGAGATTTGGGTGGGGACACAGCCAAATGATATCACCTTCCTTAGATTTAATTACATAATTTAATCACAATCACATTGTAGTCTCTCAAAGTACTCTAGAAATTGTCAGTTGTTTACATGAAGTGGCCATGGGTGTCTGGAGCACCATGAAACTGCACAAGAGTTGTACATATTTCCAAGTATTTTTAAAATGAAAAGGCACTTTTGTATTTTCCTCATTCTGTATACTTTGCTGTTGGCGTGACAAAGTATTTAAAGATATTTCTGGCATTTTTTTATTTGCAAGGTGGTGTTAATTATATGGTTATGAGGTAGAAACCCTGAGTTATCAACTGCATGTATAGTTTCTAAAAAGAATAGAACAACAAAGGCAAACTACCGATGCTCCTTGCTTGGTGTTGAGGCTGTGGGGAAGGGTGCCTATTAGAGGCTCAGGGCATGCACTATGAGGTTGGACCTGTTGACTCTGCAGTGCATCTATTTAGCTTCAGGTTGTCTTGTTTCTGTATATGGTTACACAGCATTCTCTTGCCATTCTTAGCCATGGACAAAGTGGGGTCAGCTGACATGAGCAGTGCTTAGATTTTTTTAATTAAGTGCAGTAGTTTTTAAACTGTTTTTAAACAAACTGTAGAACTCTTCATTGTCAGCAAAGTGAAGAACCCCTGCATCAATGAAAGTTCAAGAACCTTCTGTACTTAAAGATAATTTGCAAAATTTATTTTTGTACATTTAGAATGCTGAAATATTTTTGAAGTTAAATAAAGAGTAATTTTTTTAAAAAAATCTTAAATTCAGAATATATAAAGAACTCCTATAACTTAATATTTTAAAGTCAGACAAACTAAAAAGTAGCCAAAAGATTCAAGCACAGATTTCTCAAAAGAATATATATGAATGGCCAAGAAACACATGAAAATATATTTAACACTATTTGTCATTAGGGAAATGCAAATCAAAACTACAATGAGATATTGCTTCACAGACACTAGAACCATCAAAATTAAATACTAACAATGCAAAATGTTGGTGATGAAATGGAGCCACTGGAAATCTCCTAGACCACTGGTGGGAATACAAAAAGATGCAACCACTTTAGAAAACAGGTAAACACCTGTTGGATAATCCAGCAATTCTACTCCCACATATTTACTCAAAAGGAATAAAGCCATGTGTTCACAAAAAGTACAAAAATTTTTGTAGAACCTTTATTCATATTAGCCAAGAACTGGAAACACTCCTGATAGGTAAAACAATGTTAAAAGTATGGTAAATTCATGCAATGAACTCAGTAATAAACCAAAAGAAAACAGAAGAAACACAACATTATGAATAAATCTCAAAAACATTATGGTGAGTGAAAGAAGCCAAAACAAAAGAGAACATACTGTATGATTTCACTAATTCTAGAACACAAACAAGACTAAGCTATGTTAACAGAAATCAGATCCAGCTAGGCAGAAAGAGTCAAGTGTGGGGTAGTTGAGTACAGAGGACTTTTCTAGGCGACAAAAATCTTCTTGATTTGAGTGGCAGCTACACCAACGTATTCATTTGTCAAAACTCATTTAGCTACATACTTAAGATGTAGGTATATCATCTTATGTAAATTATATATAAGTATTTTTTAAGTGTATTAATCTATGGGAAGAAAGAAAGGCTATTCAGGTGGTGGGACAGCCTTTGCAAAGCCTCAGAAAAGGAAAGTGCTACAATGTGGCTTATAAATTACCTGTTGGATGCTTAATAGCCTATTTTAATCCTCTCTGTCCTACCCATGTGTTTTACCTGAATTGTTCATGTCAACAAGGAGCTCTCAGCAGCCTCACTAGAATATATGCATGTATGCTATGGTATAGTATAATAAGTGTTTAAGACTTGGGCTCTGGAGACAGGAAGACTGAATTCAAATCCGAGCAACACCTCCACTCTGGTTTAGTAGTTGTGACAGCTTAGGCAAGTATTTGCTTTCTCAATGCCTCTATTTTTACACCTCTAAAACGGAGATGATCAGTGTACCTTCCTTCCAAGGTTATTATAAGGATTATGTGAGTTAACACATGCAAAGTATTTACTGCCCATCATTTAATGAATATTAATACATATTATTATTGAGGACAGGGTTTCTATCTCCCTTATTCATCACCACTTCCTGGTACATAATGGATTCTCAATTAATACACTGTATTTACTAGTTGGCAATAAAAGAAAAAGAGGTCTGCTTGCTGAATCTAGAATACAAAGAAGGGGAATGTACTAACTACCTATTTCTTCTCTTCTGCAGCCCTTGGTCTAGAAAATGATCTGTTTTTAGTCCTGGCATTTACCCTGCAGGTGGAAGCTTCTCAACACCTCCCAACAGCACACTCACCAGAAGCCAGCCTTCTCCTGTGCAACTATAGAAGTAGAGGAAATTCATCCCAAGACTCAGAGAAAATGGAGGAATTAATAATTTTAGTCTCAATAACCTTATCTCGCTTACCTAACATGTAATACTTGAGAATTAAAACGTTTTTGTGTACAATTCTCATCAACCAAAATTATTTGTATTCATTCTCAAAACAATATAAATCAAATATCTAATATGACTTCTACTTTTTCTTAGGCAAAGGAGTTCAACACAAACTATCCACTAAGGAAATCTCCCATAGTCAGCTCCCTGCTGCATTTTGCTCTTCTCGCAAGGGGTCATTGAAGTCCTCAATAAATATTGGTTGATTGAACGACTGAGTAGAACTTTAAGACTGAACCTGTTTCGGAGAACAGAAAATAATTCAGAATGGCTGCACCACAGAGTGTGAGAGGGGAAATGGAAAGAAATGAAGCTGAAGAGCAGACCTTGAAGGGCTTTATCATGCCAATGTTTGTCCTTTGCTTTATCCTGAATGAAGGGGGGACAGTACAAAAGAAAACAATCAACTTGAGTTTTTTGGATTATAATTCCAAATATCTCCTATGTTAAAGTCTACCATTCTGTTATGAATGTTTATTTGTCCTTAAGATTTAATAAAAGCTCATTTTAGAAAACATAAAAATTCAGAAAAATACAAATTTTAAAAAACTATATCAATAGTGCTACTATGCAGATGACTCCCAATAATATATTACTATACTTTGTTTTTTCCTATACATATATTTATATTTCACAAAGTTTATGACCTATCTTTTCACTAATTATAAACTTTTTTTTTTTAGACGGAGTCTCACTCTATCGCCCAGGCTGGAGTACAGTGGTGCAATCTCAGCTCACTGCAAGCTCCACCTCCCAGGTGCACGCCATTCTCCTACCTCAGCCTCCAGAGTAGCTGGGACTACAGGTGCCCACCACCATGCCTAGCCAACTTTTTGTATTTTTAGTAGAGATGGAGTTTCACCATGTTAGCCAGGATGATTATAAACTTCTTGATGTCAGGGAAAAGTATTCTAGTCAACTTTATTTTCTTCATACCAAATGGCCAGCTCTTGATGTACAATAGAGGCCCACTCAAGTGATAATGGCTAACACTCACATGACACTGTTTACATTCCAGGCACTGTAGGGAACACTTTGCATATAGTACTCATTTAACTCCCATAGAAACCATCTGGCATGGGTATTACATCCCTTTCACACATGAGGAAACAGATTAGAGAAGCTAAGTCACTTGTCCAGGATCACCAAGCTAGTAAGTGGTAGAGCTACAACTGGAATGCCCTTCATCACTGTTATTCTGACTCTCAGAATCTGATTTTACTGGGACTGACTTCCCGAATCAGAATTCCTACCAGAGTCTGAGAACCACTGACCTAGTCAAATTGCCTGTTCTGCAAGAGAGGGAAACAAACCCAGAAAGGGCAAGTGCCTTGCCCAAGGCCACAGAGCTTATTATTTATTCAACTAACATGGACCACAATTAACAAAGATGCGTCATATGTATCAGGTTGGTACATATGTAATTGTGGGTTTTGCCATTACTTTTAAATAGTTTTAATGGCAAAAATCATGATTACATTTGCACCAACCTAATACGTGCCTCAAATTGGGCACACGAATTGAGATTCAGAGATAAATAACTAGTCAGGGCCCAGGATTCCAGTCTTCCTCCAGATGCTCCTTCCTCCTCACATGCCTCAGAGGAGAAGTAGAGAGGGTATATTCAAGAGGAAAACCAGGAATAGCAACAGCAAGGCCTTGGAATGGGTAAAATTGAGGGCAGCTTGATAACTCTCCTAAGTCACTTTTACAAGGGGTTTCCTATGACTGCCCTGAGATGGCTAGCAGGGTGTTGTCCACAGAGGGAGCTCCTTAAGCAGAAAAGAATTCTGTATCTTCAAAAATGAAATGGAACTTACAAAATTTGAGACAGATGGAATGGATGGAGATGGGCTGAGTTGGGATGGAACAGGAGAGCACAAGAAGGGATCTGTTGACCTTGAATTGAATGGAATCAAATCAAATTCCATCCACAGTGAGTGGGCGGGAATCTATGTTCATCCATCCACACTCTCACTTTCCCCTTATGACGAGAAATTCTAGGAGGCTGGCAGCCATCTGTGGCAGAGGATGCCACGCACTATCCTGGCCTCTCAGCCTGATGGAATAGCTCACTGGATTCACAAGTCCCACTCAGAAAGTCTAGGACCTCTAGTATGTCCCAACTCATGGAAAAGAACACCTGAGACCAGAAAAAGAAAAACGCTGAATGTATTCTAATGCCATGCCTACAGGAAAAAAAAAAAAAAAAAAAAAAAAAAAACTAGAATCAGAAAGGCTATGTAAGATTTTCAACCTGTGTTCCCCATGTCCCCAAAAAAAGTTCCCAACCACTTTCTCAGTGTAACCACTATGTAGGTGAATGTTACTCATTACTTGAAGAAAACAGACCAATCATCACTTCTCTGTATCCTGAAAAGAGAAAAAATAAGGGGCCCAGGATAATTGGAGACCTTGTCCAATTTCATCTTGAGCTAACACTGGGAACAGCACCCACTCCCTGTCCCTGAAATCCAAAGCTGTGATTCACCATTACCTCAGCAAGCACTTATGTCACACTCACTTCAAAGTTAGCAGCACCCTCTTGCTCATTTTTGACAACTCGAGCAACTTTGTGTAGGGAAATCATCTCCATCAGCACAGAGGCCAGTGGGCAGCTCGCCAGAGCAGAGTATCTGCATCAAGGCGGCTTAGAAGACCATTTTGCCTCTGCTGCAGTTTCCTGTGGCTGCTGTGTCAGAATATTTCAAGTCTTTTGTAATTCCAAACATGCTCCTGTGGGGCAAAATTGTGTGGCTTTGATGGCCAGTATCTTTTCAACCTCAGCATTCGTGGATCAGCTCACTCCCCTGCTTGATCTTCCTGCCTTACTTTGGGACCAGGAAACTCTCAACAAATTCTGTACCCACCCTGTTCTTCCTAATTTTCCCACTTGCAAAGCCATCGAACCTAGTATATGGGGAATGAATTTTACTTTCCTTTCTCCCCTCGGGATGGCAGCTTAAAATCAGTCCCTGGGGTATCGTAGCATCATATGCTAGAAAACTATGATGGAAACGGGATGACTCTGTTAATTGTTTGACTTTAGCTTGATGACTTTCAGTGGGAGTGAGATAAAGAAACAGATTTTGAGATTAGGCATTTACTTATATCTGCAGTTTGACAATTTGTATCACAGATGCAGTTACATCTAACCCAAATTCTATATTGTCATTCAGTCATTTGACCAACCTGCTGTATGACTCTTCATGTAGCGGGAAATAGTAGCTGTGGAATGAATATCCAGGCAGAGAGTGGCACATGGGAGCAGCTCCCCAGTTTAGATCATTTTACGACTATATTCACTATTATTATTGTCAGTTCTGCTTGTGGCTTTCCCTGTTCTCTTCTTAGGTAATAGACTATTCTCATATGAGTTAGACAGTAATGATCTTTATGACATTAAATGTTAGACGAGATACTGCACTCCAGAATCTGAACCATTTAGGGGATGTTTTTTCAGGTCTTCTCAACAGAGATAACCAATTTGGAGGATGACTAGTCATTCTCCAAGCTGGAATCCATCAGAATCAAGCTAAGGAGATTTGATTTTTAAACCTATCTAGGGCTTTTTCCCTTGGATTCCCTAACACTTCTCACATTATCTCTTCTATTTCCTCTTGACATTTGAGTCAAATACACTGAGAAGCAAAATATCTTGGAAAACAGTAGCTCTTCTTGTCAAAGTAAATCAGGTCAAGAAAGTGAAAAAAGCAAGAGAACCCTGGAAATAATGGAGAAAGGTGAGTGCCTTTCAACACCTGTGCCAGAAATCACCAACCCAATGTCTACCTCCCACACATTAAACTTTCCTCCAGAAGACACAAAGACTCCATCTTGCTTTTTTCAATCTCCATTAGAAGCTTTAACTGGAATTTCTAGTTCCTGCTTACTAGAGCTTGAAAGTTCTACTTACTTTGGCAAGGCCTACAAAGATAACTGGAAGATGTCAACAAATCAGTTGGTGCCCTCAGATGCCTGGCCTGTGGTTGCATCTGCTGCTTTATGACTACATATAGCTGTTCCTATGCAACAGTGAAGCAAAACTTTTGACTCAAATGGCCTACCATATCCCATCAAAGTATACCCCAAAGGTATCCCATCAAATGCTAAGGAAATTAAAGATAATTACATGGCCTTTGATGATCCTCTCATCAGAAGTGGGATCTTGGTCACCTCCCCTTGAATTTGGGCAGATTTGTAGTTACTTAACCTGTAACTCCAATAGAATGTGGTAGGACAGAAACTGTAAGACTTTTAAGGCTTAGTCAGAAAATGTTATAAAGCTTTTGTCTTATTCACTTGGACACTCACATCTGGAACGTTGAGACACGGTGAAAAAGTCCAACTTCCTTGAGACCACCATGCTGCTAAAAAGTCCAGGTCACATGGAGAGGCCATGTGTAGGTATTCTGGTGAGAAGCACCAGCTAAGATCCAAACTGATGGTCGGCATCAACTGCCTCACATGTAAATGAAGGAGCCTTCCTCTGAGTCCAGCTCTAGCCACAGAGTCGCCCCATCCATTAGGAGGCGAGACAAGGCATTCCCTCTGTGCCTTGTCGAGAATTCCTCACCCATAGAATTTATTGGCATAATAAAATGATTGTTTTAACCTTCTAACTTTTGTATTAATTTGTAAGCAGCAATAGCAACTGTATTAGTCTGTTTTCACGCTGCTTATAAAGATATACCTGAGATTGGGTAATTTATAAAGAGAAAGATATTTAATGGACTCACAGTTCCATATGGCTGGGAAGACCTCACAATCATGGCAGAAGGTGAAAGGCACATCTCATACAGCATCAGGCAAGAGAGCGAATGAGAGCCAAGTGAAAGGGGTTTCCCCTTATAAAACCATCAGATCTCGTGAGACTTATTCAGCACCACGAGAACAGTACTGGGGAAACCACCCCTGTGATTCAATTATCTCCCACCAGGTCCTTCCCTCAACACGTGAGAATTATGGGAGCTATAATTCAAGATGAGATTTAGGTGGGGACACAGCCAAACCATATCAGTAACTGAAACAAATAGTGGGGTATAATGTTTAAAATCAAACAGGCCTGCATTTAAATTCTAGCTCTACCCTTTGAATGAAGTTAGCAACCAATTCAAACTTTATGAACCTATTTCTGATCTGTAAAACAGTGAAAATAAGACTTCTTATAGAGCTTTTCTGAGGAATCAACTAATCTATAGCAACAACAACAAAATAGTACTCCTCCCATAAGTGTTTGTTGCCTTTCTCCCCACCAGTCTTCTTTAGTCACAGTTCTGATGACCCAGTTGCTAACAATTGAGCTAATGAAACAAATCAATTATCTTACCTCCAAAACCTAATTATTTTTATATAAATAAAAAACAGCTGAAGGAAATGCTTTGCAAAAGAGGACTAAAAAATTTTTTTAAAACAGGTTTTTCTTCTTTTCCTCATCCTAGCCAACTGACAAAAGGAATTTTGGTCAGTTTTGCAATTTGCATCATTATTCTAATTAGAAGCCAGCTAAAAACCAATCTCCTATGTTCTCTACTAGATTTTAGTGCTTTTCTAATTTCAGTGCACATATGGATCATCTGGGGATCTTGTTAAAATGCAGATTTATATTCAGTGTGTCCGAGGTGAAGCCTGAACTTCTTCATTTCTAATGAGCTCCTGTGTGATGTCCATACTGCACCCTATTATTTGTTCCAGTTACTATTGCTATCTACAAATTAATGCAATATTTAGAAGCTTAAAAATCCCATTTTATTATGCCAATAAATTCTGTGAGTCAAAAATTCCAGACAAGGTTTCACCAACACTCTGAGTAACAAGGTCCTACAAGACACTATGAAAGGATAGTACTAATTATTCAATAAAGAATTCTGCCTCCCTACGCTGTATTAATTCACCCTCAGCTTCCGCCAGGTTAGTGGAGTATGGCTGATGGCTGCCAGATTCAGGCCCTACCTCCCTGCAAGGGCAGTTCAGTTGGCTTCAGATTAACTACAGAGTCATTTCCACCATCAGTCTTCTCTTGTGGAAGCCCTACAGATTGCCTCATCTTTTGTTCCCAATCATTTTCTCATGCAATCTTCAGAAAACCTGGGAGAAGGAATGATTCTGTTCTTTCATAGTTGACAGGGTGTGAAGGAGAGGTTCAAATGTAGCACTAGAATCCAGATCTTCTAACTTCAGGCTAGCAGACATCAGCTTACTGCAGGGGTACAACCACTTAGTGTCTATGCCATACCTGGTCCAAGTGTTAACTGGCCTACTGGTAGGCAGCTATTTGGAAATACATATATATTTAGACAGAGTCTCACTCTATTGCCTAGGCCGAAGGGCAGTGATGTGATTGCAGCTCACTGTAGCCTCGACCTCCCGGGCTCTAGGAATCCTCCCATCTCAGCCTCCCAAGTAGTTGGGACCACAAGCATGTGCCACCACACCCAGCTAATTTTTAAATTTTTTGTAGACACAGGGTTTTGCCATGTGGCCCAGGCTGGTCTCAAACTCCTGAGCTCAGGCAACTGGCCCGCCTCAGCTTCCCAAAGTGTGGAATTACAGACGCGAGCCACCATGCTCGGCCAGAAAAAAAAAATTTAAATGAGAAAATATGAGAGACTCAACTTTGCTCTCTTATGTAGCCTTAGATATTGATGGGCACTTGGGGCAGGGTGGGAAACACATACTAAGGATTCATTATTGACCTCATTTTACAGATAAAGAAAGTGAGGCTCAGAGAATTTGAGTAAATTTACTCAAACGCTCCCAGAAAGAAGTAATAGAGCAGGCTTCAAGGTGGGTATGTCTGAGCCTAAAACTAGTTTCCCCCTTAGCACCTCTGGTTTCCAGGCATAATATTGTATTGATGTGCTAGATCAGTCAGTGAACTTGTGTAGATTTGATGGATTGCCAGTTTATTGATGGATCAGTTGATAGTGCTGGCAGAGGTCAATGTAACACTTACCCAAGTCAGTCCACAGTTTCCCAGCTGACTTCCATAGGCTCAATGCTGCCTATAATTGATGTGACTTCTGCTTTCAGGCCAGTTTGTGCAATAGGAGAACTGTACTCAGAACCTATATTTCACTGGATTATCCCACTTGAAGCTCTGTTAAGATTGTCTTGCTTGCTGGGCTTGGCTGCTGCAGACAGAAATTCTGCTTAAAAGGCAGAAAACCTGTGGGTATTGTGAGCCTTGGAATGCAAATGAATTTGAGTTGTTTTATTAGGAACTTGTCTCAGTGTATTCTCACTAGAGACTAAGGCTAGATGTGACATACAAACCAGCAAAGGAAGAAAAAACAACATTAGCCCAAAATTGATTAGAAAACAAGTCAATAGTTACGGAAGTTCAATGCAAGATGGCATCTTGTTGTGGGACCTCTCACTGGCACGGAGAAACCGGGGTGGCAGATGCCCTTATTTACACTAAGACTATGCGGATCTTTCATTCGCTCACTGTCTTGGGTTCAAGGTATAGATTCAAGCTAGCTTAAGATAAGGAGGGCTGATTATAACGAATCAGGTGTATTTCATAGAATGCGATGACAGGAAACACAGATAAGCCACATAAAAACTGGAAAACCTGTGGGCTCCTGGCCCCTTTGCCTATCTAACTCTGTCTCTTCCTGGAACCACATGGCTTCTTGTCTCTGCTAGAAAATTTACTGCATTTCGTCTCTTTCTCTCTCTAAGAAAATGTACTACATTTCCTCTCTCTCTAAGAAAATTTACTACATTTCCGCTCTCCTCTGCGCTCGCGCACACACACACACACACACACACACACACACACACTTTCTCTGTAAGGCCTGTCCTCATAGCATCAATTTACATTCAGCTCTATGTTGCTATAATGCTGACTGTAGTTGCAACACGGCTGTACAGCTCCTCTGCCCATTACCATCTGACAACATCTGGAGCTCTTGTTTCAAGTTCTGAAGAGATAATTTGATATACAGTTCAGGGTCAATTATGGTACTTCCAAAGAAAGGAGCATGCTCTTAACAGAATTCTAAAATATATCTACTACACGCCTGAGGATATGGGGGTGGAAATAGCTAAGATAGATGCTAGTCTAAAACCCCATAGGAGCACAAATGGAACAGAAAAGATAAATTCTAAAATACCCCATCAAATGTTTATCTTCCACGACTGTTCTCCTTTGTCTTTACATATGAAATACAGGTCTTACTCCACAACTCTCAGACTCACCCCCAGGGTCTGAGTGCCAGCTGCGTATCATTGGCCTCCACTACTTTATCAGTAAAAAGAGGGTCCGTAAAATTCATAAAGTAATAACCTTTCTCCCTGCTCCATGGAATTGTGCTATTTGGCATGTCCTGTGCTCAGCTCTAAAGACTTAATCTGTGCCCCGAGAAACTAATATAATTGCAGGGGAAATAGACCCATTAAAACAAATAATTGTTCTACCACAGAGCTTTTCCATGTATGTTTAGGTGACTCCCCATATCATATGATGGAGAAAGGGGACTGAGTATTAAAGCACCTAAGAATCTCTCAGGCTCCTGCTTAAATGCAGACCCTTAGGTCTTATCCTAGATGTGCTAGGTCAGAAGCTCTGGGGTTGGAGCCCAGGAATATGTATTTTAAACAATCCCCCAGGTAATCTGAGGAGGGCAATGTTTGAGAACCACTGCTTTATCTTATGAGAAGTGTCACAATGGAGACCATGCTGTAGCCAAAAGGAAGACTGACTCCTGGCATAAAGACTTCCCCAGGGAGTGATTTGAGTTGAGTGTCAAATGTGTTTGCCAAGAAAAGAACGGGGATAAGAGAACCCCAAGCAGAAGGAAAAGCAAAACCCCAGAAGGATGAAAATCACAACAGGCTCTGAGGAAATAGAGCATACACTCATCCAGCTGTAATATAGGACAACTGTACAAAGAGTAGCAGCATATGTGACTGGAGCCAAACTGGAAAGGGCCAAGTGTGCAAGACTAAAAGATATAACATGTTCAAGAGGTCTTTGAAGAGTTTCTCTGACTAGTTTAATTTCCTTAATATCTTTATTAATAAAGGAATTAATTTCTTTAATACCTTTTTCTCTAGAATTCACTTTTCCTGGTACTTCCCAGGCCTGTGAAAGGCCTCCAGAATCTCAAAATCACTGCTCATTCAACAAAACTGTTGAAACATAATAGAGACAGAGAGCCTGGAGCTGGTTACATCAAATGCCACTCATGAGAAGGAGAACTGAAAACCATCCCAAGATCTGTCAGATCCCAGAGTTGTCTTCCACAGAGAAGGGGTGGGGCCAAGGAAAAAGGCATCTATTCTCTATCATCTCTAGAAAGCCTGCACAGACAGGGATTGCCTAAGCCAGGGTCATCATTTCTGTGTTAGCTGAGGTCCAAGAGCTGTTTTGTTTCCCTACCAAACACAAGAGGCTGAACATCTCCAACAACCTCCCTCCAGGAGCCAGAAGGCTCAACTGAACTTAAGCCAAAGTTTCCTCTAACTACTTTCCTCCCAGGAAAAAGTAGTTCCTACTTTCCTATTAGTTCCATGTCTAAAGTCTTCCAAATAGTCATGTGCAGAGTTAGGTTAAAGGCAAAAACCCACATCCAGAAAGAAATGTTCTTTCCTTCTTTTTTTTTTTTTTTTTTTTTCTTTTAATAGCAACAGGGACAGTTTGCTTTTAAAATAGTCACCTGAGGTGTGATTGATAGGAAATCACTACTTGTCATTTCCGGCTCCGTGGGAAATGTGATTCAGTCAAACTTAACTAATCCTTTTATTTCCTATATTTGCTCCTTTATAAATTGGGGCCTGTCAGCTGCCCATTTGAGAAACAGCAGAGAGCCTGAGTGTCCTGCGGTATTTTTCATAGAACAATTCCTCTAGCCTAACATATTACATACATTTCCAGGCTCTTTGTTCTCTCACCAATAAAAGATATGCTTCCCAGAACTGCATATCCAACCCTATTTAGGAATCATTTAAAACAAAGAGTAAGGGCTTAATTTTCTTCATTTCTCTCTCCACACCTTCTCTATCCACCTCCTCCACCCAGCAACACCACAGGAAACCCAGGCTTCCTAAATAGAAGCAAGTAATTTTCTGAGGCTCCAACATTTTCTCTCTCACACTTACAGGATTTTTCAGGAGCCTGCTTTTAAGGCTGGCAGACACAGCTCCCCCACACACAGCCTGGAGATGTATATGTCCAAGGTCAGGGTTGAGCCTCCCAAGGCTCACATGAAGGACAAGGACTTTAGAATCAAAATGACCAAGATTTAAATTGCAACTCTCCAAGATATTAGTTGTTTCACCTTGATTAATTTATTTTCCTAATGAAACCTCCATTTTCTTACCTGTAATTAGTAAAATAAAATTAGCATCTGTCTAGTTTTAGTGTGAGAGGTTTAAAGAAAAAAAAAGTAATTGTGGCAGACCTTGTCGGTTGCCATTCTCAGTTGTATTATCCTGTGGCACCTTTCATTTTAGAGGTTGGAAAATCTTAATACTTATTTTCCTGGTCTCCCCTTCAGCCGGGAATGGCCAGTTAACTCAGCTTTGGGCAATGTTATATAAGCAGAAGTCTGAAAAAAGTTTCCCGGAAATGTTTCTGCTTCCCTGAAAAAATGAAAGATGAGGCCAACTGGTTCTCCTACTCTTTTCTTCCTGCTTTGACCAAAGATGCAATCTGGAGCTGCAGGAGCTGTCTTGTGGCCAAGAGGCTCTCAGAGTCATCTGGACTGACATCATCAAGACACTGAAGCAATGCTGAAGCCATCGAACTCCAGATTTCTCATTATGTGAAAAGAATAGTGTATCTTTATATAAGCCACTTGAAGCTGAGTTTTCTGTTCCTTGCTATCAAGTGCATTCCTAACTGCTGTGTGTGAGCGATGTAAATAAAGAGGCTACAGAAGTCTACAGTATTTAATAAATATTGGTTCTATCCTCCCCACCCTCCCCATGTGTCTTCTCCTGAAAATATACTTAGTACTAATCTATACAATTGAATTATTCATATTTAGAATGGGATTTGGCCTGAGAATATGGATCCAGACTGGCTTTTGAGGCCTCTGCAATGTTTCTTCTACCCCGACCACCTGCACACTGAGGTTAGATTTCTAGTCAATGAGAGTTCAGCCAGTTGGTTATACTCCAAATGAGTCATAAGTGTCCTATCCCCAACCACTCTTTCCTCCATTCCCTGTCTTCCCTCATTCTCTTCCCCCATCCTTCTTTCAGCCTGCCTGAATCCCCTCCATCCTTCCATTGTTGGGTACATCCCCGCCATCTCCCTGAGATAGCTTTTCTGATGTGGTCAGGAACAGCCAGGAGAGAAAAGACACAAATTTGGATGCCCCATTTGACACAAATTTGGATGCCCCATTTGGCATGGTGATGGGCAGACAGAAAAGCATGTCTAGTCCAGGGAAACCTTGGAAATAAGGGATACAGAGTTTTTATAATCAATATATTTAAAAAAAAAAAAAAAAAGCTCTGCAAGGCAAATGCAGAGCAGCCACAAAAAAGCTGGAGAGCGAAGGTCACCCAGGAGCTACCTTAAAGATGAGGAGAAGAAGCATCCAGGGAATAGAGAAAACTAAGACAGGAAGCGCAATGCAGATGGCAGCCTCAGAAGCTCCACAAGGTCCCTGGCCAAAGAGAAAAGAAATTGAATTGACCAAAGCTTTGAAATAATTTGTCCCCACCTGCCACACCTCACAGGACGGGTGGAGGGGGTCAACAATCTGCCAGTTTTCCGGATAATTAGTGAAGGATGAGAGGACAGTCCACATCAGCTCTTCAGGTAGAATACCTTGGACA
Source organism: Piliocolobus tephrosceles (assembly GCF_002776525.5). Classification (NCBI taxonomy): domain Eukaryota; kingdom Metazoa; phylum Chordata; class Mammalia; order Primates; family Cercopithecidae; genus Piliocolobus; species Piliocolobus tephrosceles. The sequence goes on along the minus strand of NC_045446.1, from coordinate 77,626,229 downwards.
TGTCAGAGGCTGCCATGCAGACCTGGCTGTGCTCTTCTTGGGTAAATTGTGACACCTTCTGGCTCATATCGGAGAAAACCCATGCTTCACTGGTAAAAAGTTCCCTGGCGCTAGTGTGGTGCAAATGTCTCCCAGATGGACTAGGCTCTTTGCTAGTGACATATGATACATCTTTCAGGTTCTATGGCCACGCCCAGATTCAGTTTCCCATGACCACATGCTTCCACAGTTGTCTGGAAGGACAATGGAAGTAACCAGAGGACAAGCCACTGTAATAAGGTGTCACAGAGAATGGCTCAAGTACAGAGATTTGAGTTCTGATTCTGCCTATGTCTCTTTGTGACCTGAAGACATTAAACAAATTACTTCTTCTATTTTGTTGTCACTTTTGTTGTTGCTTATCTTTTCAAAGGAATGTGTTACCCTTGTTCTGTCTAACTTATATGTGTAAAGAATCAAAAGAGACAGCCTTGTTGAAGCAACAAATGTGTTTCTGTGTTTTTTTAACAAGCATTTAAGTATCTGCTATGTGCAAAGTACCATACTTCTGGAGATATATACCTGTACATATACATACTAACATAAATAATCATAGCAGTGTTGATACAAAAGTGAATAAGCCACAATTCCAACCTAGAAAAAAAATACATGTAAACCAAACGTAAGCCAGAAGTAAAATTCTAAGGTCCCCTAACCATCTGAATGGACTTCTTCCTCAGCCAGGGCACCCTTAAAATTTAACCTGAAAGACTGGTTCAGGCCATGACGGGAAATGGGGGTCAGACATGCCTCATTATATCTATTCGACTTAACATCAACACAGACTTTAAGTCTGATAAAGAAACATTTTACAACCTATTCTTTCTGAAGCCTACTACCTGAAGGCTTCCTCTGCAAATAAGAACTTTGGTCTCCACAATCCTTTATCTTAACCCAAACATTCCTTTCTATAGATCCCAGGTCTTTAGATAAACTGAACCAATTGTCAACTAGAAAACTTTTAAATATACCTATAAACTGGAAGCCCCCGCTTCAAGTTATCCCACCCTTCTGGACCAAAGCAATGTGTTTCTTAAATGTACTTGATTGAAGTCTCGGGCCTCCTTAAAATATGCAAAATCGAGTTGCACCCCAGTCACCTTGGGCACATGTTCTCAGGACCTTCTGAGGGTTGTGTCACAGGCCATGGTCATTCATATTTGGCTCAGAATAAATCTCTTCAGATATTTCACAGTTTGACTTTTTTTGTCAACCCAAAGAATCCTGTTCTCTTTGCCTGAAACTCTTCCTCTCTCAGCTTATCCTTTGATTCTCAACCCTCATGTCACTTCCTCTGGGAAGCCCTACTTCCGTCCCTACCCTAGTCAAGCTAGATTTCCTGTGACAGTCTCAGAGCACATTCCACAGTTCTCACAGGCACAGGACAACACCAGACTGGAGGCAGGTGATTGAATGCCCAAATCCTAGCACTTCCCTCACTGACTGTAGGACCATGGGCAAATTTCCAGGCACCACCAAACTGTGGTATCCTTTCCCGCATAGTAAGGATGACAATACATACTTCCTAGGGTTTTGATAAGGATTAAATAAAATGGCACATGTAAAGCACCTAGAAGAGTGCCTGTCAAAAAGTAAATTCTCAAGAAGTGTTAGTTTTTAACCATCATTTGTGAAATGTTTAATTTAATGTTCGTCTCTCCCACCAGACTATTGAAAGAAGACAGAAGCCCCGCCCACTTTTCTCAGGCCATATCCCTTGCACTTAGCACAGTATCTTGAAACCTAATCCTTTTCCTTTATAAAATGCAAATAATCAGAGTAACCCCTTCACAGCATGTTCTAAACACTGAAGATGACCATGACTCTAAGTCAGCACTAAAGCAATTATCATAAGGCCAAGCACATAGCTAAGTATTCAGTTGATGGTTTTACTATTGTTATTATTATAAATAATATAAATGAAGTAAATACAGTGTTCAGGAGTAACACAGAAAAGGTAGTAATTAATTTTACCTTGGAACAGGGAAGGCCTTGCCTGGAGGAGGGATGCCTGAACAGGATTTTAAACAATGGAAAGGGTTAGCCAAGCAGACTCCATCAACTGACAAAACTTGTTGCCCCCCTACAGAGTGAAAAGCTTCATGTTCAGTTGTGGGTAAATACAGATAAATATAACCCAGTCCCTGCCCTTCAGAAACTTACAGCCCCAGAGAGAGAAATATCTCCTCCTACAGTTCAGTGTTCTTTGGGGACACAGAAGAGTAGAGCCTAATCCAGAATACCAGGTCAGGGAAGGCTTCCTGGAGGAGGTGACATGGAGTGGGATTGTGAGGACAGTGAAAAGTTAACCAAGCTATGAAACCCAAAGGACCTCTCAGGCAAAAGGAATAGCAGGAAGAGTAAGAATGCTGAGGAAGTACAAAGTGTTCCATTTAGCTGAGGCTTTGGGTATATGCACAGGATTGGAAAGAACGGAGCTGGAGAAAGAAGGCAGGAGCTAGATAATGAAGAGTCCTACAAGCCTTGCTAAGGAATTTGGGTTTTATTCAATAGGTTATAGGAGCTGCTGAACAATTGCAAAAAGGTGGGAAGGGGTAATATAATTACATTTGCATTTTAGATAAGGTGAGACAGCAGCCAGAAGGACAGTGAGACAGCAGCCGGAAGATTAGTCAAGAGGCTTTTGAAAGAGTCCAGACAGGCAATGGTAATGGGCTGACTTAATTCAATAGGAGTGATGAGAGAGAAGCCTGAGTGAAATCAAAATATAATTAGGAAGTATAATCAGTGGGACTTATGGACTAATATGATGTGAAAAGCAAAAAAAAAGCAACTGATCTAGAATTTGGTTTGGGTGATCAGGTGGGTTATGGAGTCAATCACTGATTCAAAGATAGCAAGAACAGCAGGTTTGCAAAGAAAAAGGGCCAGCATGGTTTTGCACATATTTTATTTATTCTGTGAAGGCCATATCAATTCCATTCCATGAAATTATATTATACATCATTTCTTCATGCACAGGCCACAGGCAGGTTTATACAATCACCACAAATCTTTGTCTTTCCACTTCTGATAACTCATACACTGATGCAGCACTGCCATTGTTTCTCTCTAGCTTCCCTAGGATTTTGTCACATCATCAAGTTACCTATCTTCCCTAGCTTTTCCATGGCCCACCAACCCATCCAAGGGGGTGATACACACTATTAGACAGCCAAGTCTCCAGTTAGCAGTTTCATAAATGGAGCTGGAGCTCAGAGCAGAGATCTGAGCCAGAAGTATGCATTTGAGAGTAATCAGCCTAGAGTTTGTATAACGGCAGCATTGAGAACAGATGCACTCACCTGAGGAGACTGAGGGGTAAGATTCAGGCACAGATGGAAGCCTAAGGAACGAGAAATATTAAGAGAAAAGCAACACAGAGGGAGAGTGGCCAAGATGAGTGAGGAGCAGTCAGAGACATATGAAGAAAACCATGAGAAATTCAAGAAAGGAGGGAATTGGACAAACACTGGTCAGGGACATCAAGTGTCACAAAGACATCAAGAATAATAAGGACTGAAATCTAAATGTGGGAGTGTGGGTGCCTGGGTGTTTTCAGTGGACTTGTGGGAACAGTTGAAGTGAAGACGTAAAGATGATATTTTGTGAAGGTAACTCAAGAAATCGGTGTGAGAGAGAGATGTGACAGTAGCTAATGGTGGAAAGAAAATGTTTTGTTTTGTTATTTCCTTGAACATCTGTACCCGAAATGAAGCAGCAAGGCAGTATATTGTAGCAGTCAAGCACTCAAAGTTCTAGAGCCAGACTGTCTGAGTTCAAGTCCTAGCTCCATACAGAAGCTGTGTAATCTTGAGGATGTTCCCTGACTTCTCAGGATCCCATTTTGCTCATCTGTAAGATGGAGATAATAACAATACCTACTATTTACATGGTGAATATTAAGTAAGTTACGAGATGTCATGTGCTTAGATGGTGCCCGACCCATCATAGACACTTGATGAACATTAGCTGCTCCTGTTGATATTCCTACTCGATCAAGGGAAAGCACCACTAAAAGGAAGATACTGAAGACACAGGAAAGATAAAGAATTCATGATGGAGCAAAGTTCCTGAGAAGCTGAGAGAGATGGAGCAGAGAACTCAGAGAGAGCTCAGCCTTAACCAGGAGGAGGGACCACCTGCCTTACTGCCACTGAGAGAAAGTCAGAGGAAAGTACCAGGGAGGTGCAGATGCAGATGTATTTGTCTTAGAGAAGCAGGGTACAGGGATTTGAGAGAACATTTATTTTTCTCTGTGAAGGAAGAAGCAAGGCCATCTGTGAGAATGGAGAAGGAAGTTACGAGATGGCACCACGGTTAGAGTCAGAGAGTGGGGAAGGTCTGAGATTGCTGCTATGGAGAGTGGAGAAGGAGCATCCTGGGCTGAGGAGTAGTTCTAGGGAGGGTCTGGGATCCCTAGGTCACCAATGCATGTATTTCCTTGGCACTCTTAACACCCTGTGAAGGAGTGCTGAGACTACTGTTTGGATGCCGCTGTGGTTGAGACTTTGTTGAGAGGCTGTGACACAAAGTTAAAAGGACAAGGACACTCAAGAGTGGTAAAGTGCTGGGCCAGGAAGTCCAGACTGGAACAGGGAGAATATAAAGGTAGGAGAGGAAGAAAACAGAGACATCAAAGGTTCCTAGGTCTCTATGAATAAGCACATTGAAATAAGAGAACGACAGATGGGAGAAAAGGAGCTGGTGACCAAAGGAGTCAAAAATAATGTATGTGATAGTTAATGTTATATGTGAACTTGACTGTGCCACCAAATGCTCAGATAGTGGGTTAAACACTATTTCTGTGTGTGTCTATGAGGGAGTTTCCAGGTGAGATTAACATTTGCATTCATGGACTCCGTAAAGTAGATTTCCTGCCCTGTGTAGATGAGCATTATTCAGTCCACCGAGGACCTGAATAAAACAAAAAGCAGAGGAGGGAGGAATTCATATCTTTTTTCTGTCTCACTGTTTGCACTGAGACATCTCATCTCATGTTCTCCTGCCCTCAGACTGGGATTTCCACCAACAGCTCCCCTGATTCTCAGGTTTTCAGAATCAAACTGAATTACAACATGGGTTTCCCCGAGCTTCCAACTTGCAGGTCATTGGACTTCTCAGCCTCCACAATCCTATACGCCAGCCCCTTAAAGAGGGCCACAGATTCTTTGCTATTTCCCCCACTGAAATTATATTCAAATATATAATTTCCATATACTTGAATCTGAGCTGAATCTAAGGAGAAGGATTACCTTTACTAATAACATTGTATAAATGATTATCTGGGGCTACATAGCCTAGGGGATGAGAAAGAAGCCTTGTAGCTTCCATCCAGACCTCTGAGAAGCCTTATAAGAAGTCCAGCTATTCTGAGATCACCAATGCTGGATATACTGTATGGGGAGGCCATAAAGAGAGGTCCTGGGACTATGAGAAAAAAGAGATACCTGGACAGCCCTCCACTATTCTAGGCCCAGTTATTTGAATGATCCTAGCCAAGGTCCCAGATGTCATAGAGCAGAGACCTTAACCTTGCTGTTGTCCTTGCTGCATCCTGACAACCTTGTAGATTTATGAGCAAAATAAATTATTGCTGTTTGGGCAGTTTATTATAAAATTAGAGGTAAGCTTTCAGAGATGGCTCAATTTAGGGTGAAGACAAGAGCCAGGGAAGGGCTGTGATGATACAGGGAGCTGAAGAAGATGAAAGTGGAACTCTCTGGTGTCAAGAGGGCCATGTGGGGAAAGGAACCCTCCCTCAGGATGAAGATGACACCAGATCAGAGAAAGGCGATGAGAGAAACTTGTCAGGCTGTGCAAACCCCTTAAGAGATTAGTTTTATTTTCAGGTACCATAGAAACATCTATTTGTATTTGAACATACTTGTTAGTATCTAACTCTACAAACTGAGTTGAAGGAACATATTCAGCAACTATTTAAATTTAGAGTGTATGATGTTGCCCTAGGTGACCGCCCTATAAATTTGAAATGATAAATTGCATTTCTTCAAAATAATATTGTTAAATATAGATGTCCTATTATTCAACTGATCCCACTTAACTCCCATATATTGCCACATATAGTTCTGTTTCTCTCTTGTGATGAAAAATATTCAACAAGTTTATTGAGTGAGTGTCTGCTATGTGCCAGGCTCTGTGTTAGGTGCTGGACTTAGATTTGTGTTAGTCAAATAATGTCTGTCTTTTGGGATTGTAATAGAGATGTTTATCATCACTTAATCCAGACAAGGTCCTGAACTATGCAGTGTACAAGCCTTATCTCATTTAAACAACAGTGATGAGTAGGTAGTGTTTCAGTAGAGGCTTAATGAGAGAAACAGACCTTAGCAAATATAGAAAGTGATTTGCTACAGGATTTAATCTTATACAGTTGTGGGAGCTGATTGTCATCGCATCCGATGCTGGCCTTTCCAGTCCTGAGAGGAGGAAGTCAAGGAGGGAAGATGGATGTAAAGCAGGGGAGAGCAAGACTAAGTTGGAACCCACGACGATGGCCAGTTTCTTTTTATTCTGATCTTGGTGGTGTGAGTATCCTGCAGAAGCAAGTACACTTCCTCCTGGAGCTAAACATACACAACTGGCCCAGGAGCCAGAGAAGAGAAGCCGAAGAAGGATCCAGAGGACTGTTGCAGGACTGGTCCCTACCCACCACCGACCAGGCAAGCTAGCAGACAGGCAACACTGTGTATGAACTACAAAACAGCTGCTGCTTCACCTGCATCTTGCACATCTCCCATGAGAACTGCTGTAGTGGCCCACCCATTCCAACCAGAAACATACAAGAAAGAGAATTCTGGGAAATGTACTTCAGCTTCACCAAGTCAACACATTGCAAGCCACCACAGATACTAATCAAGCAGCGATAATGAGCATGTACTATCATCATTCAAATTTTAACAAAGGCGGAAACTGAGGCTCTGGTCATGTAGACTCCAAACTGATGCCAAAGCCTGTGCTCTGAGCTGCCACACAGCAGTACTTTTTGCTTCCACTTTAGGAAATTTCATCATAGTGGGCAGACGATAAAACCACCTAGATCTTTTTAGCCCCCATTGTGGCCTATGAATGACCAATGTAATCTGTCAGCCACTATGGATACAGGGCCTAGGGTCTATGAGCTTTTCAGAGGCCTACAAAAGAGATGTAAAGCCTGACAATGAAAAATATTGACCACAGAATATAAAAAGAAAATTGAAAATTAATACATGCTTAATTATATTTCTATAAATCTTTGACTTGACTACAGCTTACCAGGTGAAACTTTAAATTAATTTTCTATCATGCAAGATTTAGATGTATGAATGTGTTTGATATAATGTGAAATGATAACTCCAAAACTAAGAGATCCTAGGTCTACCAATTTTCTTCTGGACAGAGGAAAATTTGAGGAGGACTGATGTCATTAAAACCTATTTCAGAGATGAATTTGGGGCAGATACAGCAGTCTTATCTTTTTCCATTTTGGAATTGCAAGTGTAGAGAGAAGAGAAAAAATGCTACCTGATATTTACTAGGGATATATATAAAATGAAGTGAAAATGGACAGCCGTGGTCTTGGCACACTGCCCACCTTGCTGATGTGTCAGGAGCATTTTAAACATATCACTGCAGGTGGTGAATGAGAACAGAAACCAGAAATGTACAGATTAAATTTAGCAGCAGATTGAATCGCACTCACCAAGATGTTTGCCTCTCTGCCTGTTCCCTTCTTCCTCTCAGCTCAGGCTGCAGGACACCTAATCACAGAAGGCAGTCTTCTAGTGAATTCAATTAACTGGAAAATGCCTTGTGTGAGTTAATGGATAAGAGAAATGAAAACAGACATAACTTCTTCACAGAAATGGCCATGAGCAGTAGGGAAGGATTCAGCACTGGGCAGGCTACACTCTTCCTTCTTTGGGGTCCAGATCTTTCCACAAGCGTGGCAACTATACATCCTAGGTTGTGGGGAGCAGTCAGCTCTGAGACAAAACCACTCTTCTGGTTGGACTCCTGCCTCTGTAGAACTTCAGCTCCATCAGAATGCATAAGCACTAGTCTCCTGATCTTCATGGATATTGAGAGTGTTTGCTCTGAATACTTGAAATACTCTCAAATGGTGATAATGGATAGCTGTCATGCATTGAGCATTTATCATGTGTCAGGCAACATGCTAAGCCAAGCTGTCTGCCTTTACAACACCTGCTGTTAAGCATTATGATAAACTGGCTTCATGTGACATAGGACTGTCACCCAACCACCACTACCATCTACTAGGTACTTATTGCTTCCCCAAGAAAAGGGCACCCTACTTGAGTTTAAATATGTGCATCAAGGAGGAACTTGGCACCTTCCTCTTCACCCTTCCAGATGCCCACATTCTAAGGCAAAATGACATATGCCTATTTGGCCTGTCTCTGGGTGTGCTTGTCTAATTCCCTTACCTTGTCTCAAATGACTTGCATTTCTTTCTCTTGAGATCTCAGACAGGGCTTACTTGTTAACCTCAAACTGAATTTAATCAAAACAGTGTACAGTGAGAGGTAGTATTGTTTAAGAATGTGGTCTTTGGAGCTGTACAGCCTAAATTTGAATCCCTACCTTATCATTTACGGCCTTATAGGTGTGGTCTTTAACAGGTACTTAAAATCCCTGTTACCTCCAGGTTTCTCATCTTTAAATGGATATAGTAATAGTGCTTACCTCATATGCTGTTGTGAGGAATAACAAATTATATGGAATATGCTTACTATAATATGTGGTACACAGTCAGCACTCAACAAATATCAGCAATTTTACTAATAACTAGTTGCCAATAAAGACACTGGGCAATGAATAAGATCTTATCCCTCAAACCTTAGAAGCTTGCAGTTCAGTGGAGGAAGCAGATATCACAACTCTAAACACAATGCAAGAGGGTGGACACGAGAAGTCCAGATTTGCACTGGTTTGCAATTCTTTCTACTCCCATCAGGAGTACAGCTCACCACAGTAGAGGCGTGATTGAAGCCTACCACAGTGGAGGAAATGTGAGGCCACTTGTGCCCCATTTCTCACTTCCCAATAAGCCCAAATGACCTGAGTAACCTTGAAGACATGATATAGGAGGTTATAGCTCATTGCTTCTTTCAACAGATATCTATTAAACACAAATGTGCAAAACCCATTTCAGGGGATGCATAGAGTTTGCAATCTAGCCAGAAAGACAACATTGAACAAAAACTTGTAAGTGCATTGTACATCAGAAAGTAGAGATGTTGGTGCCAAAAAGCTGAAAACTTCTGAAACATATGAGACCAAGATGGAACAGGTGTTAGCTCAGAGAAGGGAGTGAGGGGCCTTAAAGGCATGATAGTTGGAATAAAGAGGCCCTGCCCAGTATTACAATCCATACAACCTGTACATGAAGATGGATGAGCAGACATAGAACCCCTTATGCTGCAGATTGAGAATAGAATTCTAGCTCATTCTTAATATTTGAAAAACTATTTTAGGAGTAAAACTGACTATTAAAATCCTAAAGAATACTATTTTAATTTGTAGGCTTTACAATGGATAAGGAAAATAGTAGAAAATTATGATAGGTAAAGGTACACCTATAAACACAGTTGTGTGTAATTTAAATCATTAATAGGAATATGAAACATACATGTAGGCAAATATACAAACTATGTCTCGGATCTATTCTTTTCTGTTCCTAGAATTTCTCCTATAGTTGGCAATGAACATGTTTATCTCATGAGTTATCAAATCAAGCCATTGTATATAACTCTGTATATAATGAATCAATAAACTAAATAAAGCTGCCAGCTCGCTTTTCCTCCTAGACCAAACCCTCCTGCCCTAAGCGGGCCACTGCAGTTTAAATTCCAGTCATGCCCTTCTGCCTGTCTTTCCTGTCTCTTAAGGAATGCTGTCTGGAGCAGTCACATCCTCCCTCGCAGTCTGGGAGATTAATGGACCCATCGCAGGGCGGGTCAGAGGTAGTCTGGCAAGGAGGCTCTTCATGGTTCCTGAGTTGCTTAGAAAGGGAGTGAGGAAGCGTTTAAATACAAAAATCTACAAATAATGTAGAGATAGACAAAAATAAGAGCTGACTATACAAATGTGCTCTCATCCTTGAATCTGGGAGGACAGAGTGACAAGCTACAAGGGAAACAGACAGCACCTCCCCAGCCACACAGATTGGCATTTAGGAAGATCAAGGCCCCAGGCAGGTATCAGAGCCACTTGTCAACAGAAGCAATCAAGGAAGCAAAGGTTTTAAAATCAAACAGATCTGAATTTGGACCCCAGTTTTGCCACTTAGCTGTGTATCCTTGTATAAGTCCTATAGCCTCTCTGCACCTGAGTTTTACATCTGAAAAAAGAGAGGTGCAATAGCTACCTCTTTTAGCACCCTTAAAGGGTGATGGCAGGGATCATAAAGAATTCATTCAAGTCAACAGTCTTGAATCAAAAAGCCTAACACAAACTGTGTTAAGCAAAAAGAATGTATAGATCACCTAACAAGGATGATCAAGGGAAGACTAGGCCTCAGGGGCTCTAACACTGTCAAGACTGTTTTTTTTCTGTGTGTTGACCTCATTTTGGCCCACTGCAGATTGCTTTCCTCCATGCAGCAGTGAGAAGTGACACAGGTGAATCATCTCCTAGCAGAGAGAGTCTCTCTTGCCCAGCATCTGCATATAAGATTCCAGGAATGGACTCTGGCTGGTCCAGCTTGGATCCTGTGCCCATTCCAGTAGGGTACTAGGATGAGCTAAACCAAGCTTCAAGTATACTCTGAAGGTAGGGGCATGGGATCTCTGTATCAGCACAATCCAGGAAGTACTTTAATCCTCTGTTCTTTCTCTTTTATTTTTGTGGATATATGGGTGTGTATACTTATGGGGTACACAAGATACTTTGATTATTTGGAAAGGGGAATTATCATCACATTGAGATAAGAAGAAATACAGTACTGAGAAACAGTACCCCCCTTGAGACTTCAAACTGCTCAATAAATGTGAAGACATTAATCTGAATGTCAGGATTTCCACTGTCAAATATTATAATAACCATCCAGCAACCAAGTAGAGCAGGTAGATGCCTTTTATTTTGGGTCATTCTTTTAGCATATGTTTATCATTTCATTCATTTCCTCGTTCATCATTTATTGAGCATTTTCTGTCTGCCAGACACTGTGCTAAGCATTTCATATTGATCATATGATTCAGTTTTCACAATAACCTTAAAAAGTACTGTATTAATCCCATTGCACAGTAAGCAAACTGAGACTCAGAGAGGTTAAGTAATTTGCCTAATGTTTCACAGAAATGGACATGAACACAAGTCAAGCCAAATTCCATGTTCTTAACCACTGGGCTACCACTTGGTAAAGCTTAGGGAAAAAGTGATTAATTTTGTCTAGTGTGTATCATCACAGGGGAAAGGTGACATTTGAATGCAGCCTTTAAGGATAAATTAGAAGCTTCCCAGCAGGAAATATGGTAAAGAACATTTGAGGCAGAAGAAAGATGATGTACAAAGGTACAATATGTGCATAAAATGTTGTTCAATGTCTCATGTCAAAATCCAATAAATCCTACTAGCTCAAACTACTAGAAGAGACAGCTTGGATTAGTAAAAGATCTGAACTATATTGATATATAAGCAAAAGCAAAAATAAATACAGTTACTAAATATATTTAGTAAGCTTACAAATATAAGAAATTTCTGGGGGGAAAAAAAAACTTGTCAAGAGATCTACCTCTTTAGTTTTAGTGCAAACTAATTTTGCCCATGGACATCAGGGGATCGACCCCAACCATTCCTAGGCTATCTTATTAGACATTACATAACCTTCTTCTCTTGAAATTCTCTCAGCTACCTTTCCCAGCCTAATTACTAAAAGGTAGCTACATCTGTTCGTCTGCTAATGAAACTCACATTAGTAACATGTCACCCATTTCAGATAATATAAATGAAGTTTTAATTTGATTACAGGTTTTTAAATCAAAGGTGAAAGTTACTGCCTTTGAAAAATCAGAGAAAAACATTTAAATAATAATGGGAAGTAAAATAGAAAGGATGATTTTTTTCTTTCCCATTATAAATTGCTTCTCTCCCATACCTCAGTAAATAGGATAAGCATTTACCCAGTTGATCAAGTAGGAACCTGAGGCAACATCATACTATTCACACCCCTCATTCCCTCCCCTCTCTCCTTCATGCAATCTCCAAGTTCTACGACTTCTGCCTCCTTCATATCCTTGACCCCACCCCTCCTCACCATTCCCTTTGTCACTGCATCAATTCAGGACTCATCACCTCTCTCTCACCTGCCTCTGTTCTTGCCGCCCTCCCATCTATCCTCTGACATGAGCTTTTTAATACCCAATCTGTCAAGTATCTTCCATCACTGGTAAGAATGATTGGCCAAACAAGGCCAACCAAAGTCTTTCTCTAGAAAGACTTTATCATATCTTCTGCCATGTGGAAAAGGCTGTCTGCAACAGAAGAGACTAAGACTGACATTCAGAGAGAAGGAGAGGGATGAGAGATGGAGAGTCCTCGCAACGTCAAATCCTTAGTTCTCATCCTTGAGCTGATTCCTTACAGATACCCCTGTAATTTTATCAACTATGGAAGCCAGTAAACGACTTTTGTACTTAAAACAAACACAAAGCAGAAAACAATGTCCATTCCTGGATCTTCACTGACTCCCCATTACCTTGAAGGTGAAATCCAAGTTTATGAGCCCAGCAAACTCAGCCTTGACATCATACCTCTGCCCCACATCCCCACCTCTTCTCACCACGCTCCATGATCACATTCAAATTTCAAAGCTGCATTTATACTGAGCTGTGTTCGGTTGTTGTTGATATTGCTGTTGCAATTGTTGGTATTGTTGATGACACACTGCCTTCACTATTCTCTCTTTTATCTGCATTGCACATACCAGGCATTGATCTGCTTAGCTAAGTTATATTGATCTTTTACAAAGCTCCTTCTAAACTGAATCCCCTTCTCTGTGCAAACGTAGCCTCTAAGCACAGCTCTACTGTAGCAAAATAAACACACAGTTTTATAAATCTCTGTTTACTTTTCTGCCTTTTCCTACTCAGTAAGAGCAGAGAAGGATGGTCTTTCTTCTCCATAACTAAACCAGTGTCTGGAACACAGAGCAGGTAGGCAGAAATGTTTGCTAAATGAATAAATGAATGAATATACTGAGAAACTTCAGTTTGAATATCTTAGAAATTATATTTTAAAACCTTGTTTTAAAAAATACCGTAACTTTACCCCCATATCATTGAAGACTGTTTACATATATATATATACATATGTGTGTGTATATATATATGTGTATATATATGTGCATATATACGTGTGCGTGTATATATGTTCAACTCTCAGGTTAAATTTTCTTGTGATTGAGCTGATTCTCTTAAAGAGGTTAATATTAGCTTTTAATTATATCCTGCCATCCAACTAGTACTTGAGTAAATGCAAAGGGAGAAATCCCTCTGCATATAACAGAGATAAATTCAATTCAATCATTCTATTTAATTTTGCATTTTTTCTGCTCTAATAGTCAGATTGTTGGAGGAGATGTCATTTCCATAAGCCCATCAACCAGAGAATGCAGAGAAGTTACTTGAATACTTTTTAAGGGCTTCCTGTTTCAAGGGGTGGGGGGTTTCAAATGATTTCAAAGGTAAGCTGGTTCCCTGACACCTTCTCAAAGGTTCTCTGCAGTCTCTGATTCCCTTTCCCAAAAGCATTAGCCATTTGTGTTCGGGGCTTTTTTCATTCCACTTCCCCTCATGCCCATGCACCATATACCCTTCTCTTCACCTCCAATTTAAATGGGGTTCTCCTTTTAAAGCTCTTGCCAGAAATCACCTCCTCCATAAAGCCTGCTCAGATTTATAAGGCATTGATCTGAACTTATCAAAACATCCCTACTGTGGCACCTTAAAGTATGACTTTCAGGGTAATTTAATTCAGGGTAATTAACCTCAGTGAAATGAGCAGACATCTTGTTTCACCTGTTTCACCTCCCTGAACTGGAGGAGAAAGAGCCCAGTCGTTGGAGTCATGGAAACCTATATAAGAACGTTAGGTTTGCTGAATGGCTATGCAAATTACAACATCTTTCTGGGTCTTAGTTTCTGTATCTGTAGAATGGAGACAATACTGCACACCTTATGGGTTGTGGAGAGAATTCAATGGCCGAACTTATGTAAAAGTTCAATCACTATTAAAATCACTATTTACAGATGGACCATGTGGGACTAAAAACAAAAAGCCCTCTGAGAGTCACACTGAAGAGGGTCTCTGATAGACACACTCAATTCTCCTTGGACCAGATGCATCTCTTAGTGACTTTCAAACAGGCTGTGCATCCAAACCAATGAGTAAAGGTTTTTCAAAACACAAACTCTGGATGCTGCTGAAGCAGAATCTCTCAAGGTAAGATTTACCAAACGTGGGCATGTATTAGCCACTCATCCATTGATGCTGATAAGTAGCCAGTGTTGACAACTTCCAAACAACTGAAAACAGAACCACCTCTCCAGGCAACTAGCCAGCCAGCCAGAGGGACTCTCCATAACCACAAATTCCCAGCCCACAGTAATGCAGATGCAGTTGACTAGAGAAGTGGGCACTCTCCAAACCAAAGGGAGGTGGCAAGGGATTTCAGCCACGTATACCAGAATAAAGAAAAGTTCTTGCCTGTCTGGAAAGCAATCATCCCAGCTGGGGCATGATCAAAAGACCAATGTGTTTGGTGCACACACCAAATACATAGGGCTGGCTCTATCCCAAACCTGCAGCATCCTCTTGGAAAGGGAGCAAAGGAAGTGTGGAGGTGAGTACAGGCTATCATGCTTTGCTGGCTGTAGAGCCCTTCCAATAAATCCACATGCTGTGTGTTAAGCCTCTTACACATACCATCCCTTTGACTCTTCACAATAGCCCTGTGAGATAAGCATTATTACACCTATTTTACAGAAGAGGAAACTGAGGCATGAAGAGCTTTGCTAGTATGCAGCAAAACTGAACATGAACAAAGATCTGCCTAACTCCAAGCTCTATCCTGAGAGTCTGGGGATAACATGGTATTATTTCAAATATACGAGACTCCATTCTTTTATGTACAGTAATGGAAATTTTACTATTGTAAAGAGTGAGATAAGAGATTGGGAAGGACACGTGGCCATCACTATGTTGCAGCTAGTATTGTTGTTCAATATTGCTAAAAGATCCCTTTGAAATTGTACCACGAGGGGCTGTGGTCTGAGGAGTGGGCATTTTCAGAGATATTTGAAAGCCAAATTCAGTTTCTTTTCATGATGGCCTACTTGAAATTTATTGGTTACTTATTGACAATACACATTGTTATTCCTTTCTTTGTTTTGTTTTTTCTAAAGTAACATGGAAAATTATTAAAAATGAGTTCCTACGTGGAAAAGGCCTTCAAATTGAGATGAATAAGTTATTTACAGTTGAAAAGTCATGTAATGTTGTGATGTGATGTTACATCAAGCCAAAGTACAGTGTCCCAGTAGAAATACAACACTGGCCATTTGCTATATTGTAGTGTGTGTACATTCCAGAGTCTGCCGTGTCTCTTCCATGTGGACCTTTCTGTTCTGTGAAAGCCTTCATCCCAGCATGCCTTCTGCTAAATGCCTGGGCAGCTACCATGTCCCCTCTCAAGTCCCTTCTCCTTTTGTTCTCTTACCGCCCTCAAACCATGCAATGCTGTAACACTCCATGGGGTTGTAGACAACAGTGTGCCCTGTAGGGCAGAGAACAACTTCCACACTAGCTAGTTCCTCTGAGAAGACAACTCATTTGATTTGCCTTGTACTACACAATTTTCCAACATCCCCAACTTGAGTTTTGCAATTTAACTATCTCAAGCCCACTTTTTTGAGTCTAAATCAGCATGCAGCACCTTTAATTGCAGGTAGCACTGTGAACACTACATGTGTTCATCGACTGTGAATAGCCAAACAGATGTCGGTCATGTCATTCATGTCTGTAAAACACTACCCAGGCTGCACCTGAAATAAGTGACAGAGCTGAGACTGGAACTAGGGCTATCCGGCTATGGAGCCCATTGTCTTAATCATGATGCCTTGTGACTTTTTGAGAGGACAGCTCAGCAAACACAAAATTTAGATTTGGAAGAAAACAGACATTTGTAGAGTCAAACACACATATTTTAATGATGATGAATATGAGTCACAAAGCAATTCCAAACTATTACACATCTACAACCCTGAGTGGTGAAAAGAGCTCAGAGGGTTGAAATTCCAGCTCTGCCCGCCCCTTGAGAGCTGTGTGACCTTGGGCATATCACTGAGTTTTTCTGAGCAACAATTTGTTGTTTAAATGGAAGGTTTTACATCACTGTAAATATGTTGCCAGACTTACAGATTTTGTACATAAATACCCAACAAGAGTATCATAAAATATGTGTTCAGTAAACGATAAAATTGATATTTTCATATTCTGTGTTATATGTCTATGTCTTTGTACATGTTTTCCTATTACCTCATGTACCTCACAAACTCCTACTTACCCTTTAAGACAGAAACTTGGGGCCCTGACCTTCTGTGAAAATTTTTCTGTCCCTCTCTCCAGCTCTATTTCATGGTAGAGGTTATCATTCCTATCTTAGAGCCATGACAGAGACAGCAGCAGAGCTAAACAAGAGATTGAGGACATGACTCTGTGGCCAGAATCTTCCCCAAAATTAAAAGAGAGGAAAAGGGGATTGTAGAACACATGAACAATCATTCATTCAACATTTATTGAGCATCTGCCAAGTGCCAGACATAGTGCCAGGCACTGAGGGAGCAAGGTTGAATACCATGTGGTCCCTGTCCTGGAACAGCTAAATGCTAGTAGAGGAGAACGACAAACCCACTCACTGATTAACATTCAGAGTGATGTGTGAAATCACACTGCAGGTGAGGAAAGTCTGAGGCAGAGCTGTCGGACTGCACTTTGGAAGACAGGCAAGAGTTTGGGAAGGTGAGAAGGGAAGGCATGCATAAGGCATGAAATGGAATGGCATATTTGGGAAACTGCAGGTTGATCAGAATGCTTCCAACAAAGTACATTGGGCACCTTGACCTTTATCCTAAAACATATGGGAGCCCTCATAGGAGAGTAACAGGGTGATATTTGTTTTCTAGAAAAGTGTCAAATCCTTTCTACCAACTTGGATCATTCTATTTCTTTCTACACATATTCATTAAGACAATATTTCTCCCAACATCCGTTTTGAGATTTCTGTTATTTTCAGTCTCTCAGATATTGGTGAAGACCCAGTCTTGCCTAACAGAGTGGAGATTAATGTAGTCCAACCCTGTGGCTCCAATTACACAGAAAAATGTGATAAAGGAGTGATGAAAGCTGTGAAGGATTTCTGTTTCTGATAAAGGGAATACCAAGACACTTGGCGGAACACATTTGATCATCTTGTGTTATTATCAGAAAGAGAAAGCCTGCTCCTCTGCTCTATCAGCCAATTCTGCCAATGTGTCAGTGAGTAGTTTGCAATCATCAGGGAGATGGTGCTTGAATTCTGGATGACCCACCTCTGTCTGTCTTATCCCTGTGTGAGTAAGAAAAACTGTTTATATGACAGGGCCATTTATTAAGAGCAAGATTTCAGTATTCCTTTCTGTGATAAAGCAGCCAGAGACTGCTTTGGACTCTTTCTGGAATCAAGATATCCTACCTCTTCAAAGCTCAACACAAAGACTTACATCAACAAAGCTACTTATCTCAGTGAAGAATTCTCCTATAAGCCCCTCAACTGGATATCTTCATTTTTTAACATCTGCTTTCTTCTTTACCTCCTTGATTTGGTGTTTGTCTTGCTAGTTCACAGACATTGCTATTTCTGTAGCCAACAATGAATTAATTTCCTAAAATTTAATAGGGTTTTAATAATAATGTCTTATCATTAGATAGCTCTTTTACTATTTAGAAAACCCTTTCACCCCAAATCAAATGGCCCCTCAGTTAATGTATTTCTTAATTAAAATTCCTCTTCTCTTAGAGCTTTTTAGTAGTCCTAAACTTGGGTTCTAAGGCTGATTCCACCCACCTCTTGGCCAGCCTAGTGTACCAGTCACGTTTCACTAGATAATACAGTAGTAGTAAACAATCCCACTATCCCAGTGGCTTCTAACAAAAGTTCATTTCTTGATCATATTACATTTCAGCTGTAGGTTGGCTGTAGCTCTACTCCATATGTTTTCTTCTTTCTTGAGCCCAGACTGAAGGAGAAAATCTATCTGGGACATGTCATTCTTGTGTAGTTGGGAAAGGAGCAATGACGGAGCCATGTGATATCTCTCAATGATTCTGTTCAGCAAACAGGCCTTCTACCCACATTCTGCTGGTCAAAGGAAATCACAAAGTCCAGCCTAATGTTGATGAGACACAAAAGTGCAACATTCTCACAGGAAAGACAGAAAATACCTGGAAACAGTAGTATAATTTACTGTACTTGAAATGCCTTGCTCATATTCACTGCTGAGGAGTTAATGGTGCTTCCTAGAAACAATACTTCTTTTTCTTTCCTGTGTGTGTTCTCAACACCAAAAGCCATGTCCCCCTCCATTTATACCACACCTCCGAAACCCACTCGGTCCTATGTCTCGGTCTTTTCCCTCCTCTTTGTAATCTGGGAGTGATAGTCTAGAAGCAGAATGAATGATCACTGGTACCTGCAAGGGTTCCCTAAAAGTTAATCATGGCAGAAGTACTTTATTGATTTTCTGAAAAGTTATTGGTTTTAAAAAGCAGGATATGATTTCTTAGCATTTTTGAGCTAGAAGTAATTATAAATAATTTTTAAAAATATTTTAATTTTATAATTTTTTTTAAAAAAATGCTATAAGGGCCAGAGAGGTATATTTATTTGCCAGTGCTCACAAAGATAGAGAATGATAAAACAAAGACCACAACTCAGATTTTTAAAAATCAGGCCTTTTTCATCACCCAAGTCACCTAACCTGTTGCAGACAAACTTTAGCAAAGGTTTTGCCTTGATCTCTCATAATGTGCTGTGAAGAAGAGGAAATGTGACCCAGATGATAGTACACTTGAGTGGAATTATACCTTGTTGAAAGAATATATCCAGAGTACTGATTAATGTGTCCCTACCCATTTCAAGGAGGTCTCTAGGAGTGCACTAAAGGAATACTCTCTATGTCTTATCTGAACCAATAATTTTTATTAACTACTATGTCACAAAAATAAAGATCACGCTGTGATAGTCACTGGCCCTGTTCATGAACTATCCTTGATAGAATTGCAATTTCTGATCTCCATGTGGTTAGTGAGGCCATTAAACTAATTCCAGCTAAACAACAAAAGTGACGTGTTACTTCCAGCCTGCAGCATCTAATTGCTAGTGTAAACCTTCCAGAGTCTTCTTCCTTCTGCCATGTTTACCAGCACCATTGCAGATGAAGATTTCACTCAGCCTGACCCCTGGAAGACACAAGGAGCAGAGTCCCAGCCAATCCATAATGAACATATGACATAAGCAAGAAACAATCCTTTGGATTTTATTAACCACTAGGATCCAGGACTTGATTATCTTTCAATACAGTGGAGCCTATCTTGACTGACTTTCATACTAACAAATATCTAGTATTTTTAAAAGTTTAGAAAGTTAAACGATATAGTGGATGACCAATTCAGAGTTAAAAAGCATTGTCACAAATTGGTATTAATGGCAAAATGTGTCTTGAAAATGTCGATGTAATTTCCTATACTTAAATTTCAGAAATCAATAGCAACTCACAAGCGAAAAGGTCTGTGACCTATAAGCTCAACAGGAATCAGTACTGTACTTTGGGTAACAAAAAATCCAAACTCACTGGTAATCTGCATTCATAAAAATATATGAAAATGTTAGAAATCAAGGAAATTAATAGTCCTGTATGCCTCAGAGAACACACCGAAAGCACCAGTCTTCAGTGAATGAGAGCATAGCCAATGGAGAATACCAGGATGCTAGGGGAACTTGAACAATGACAAATAAGGAGTTGTTAAAGGATCTGAGATGCGTGGCCTAAAAAAGAAGAGACTTAGCAAGGACATAATGTTTTTCTTTAAATATCTGGAGATCAGCACTGTCCTGGGTTACAGGAAAAAAATAAAATAAAATAAATATCTGGAGAGCTGTAATGAGTAAGAAAGTTTGATTCTGTTTTACATTAAGGCCTGGAACAAAGAGTCACAAGACAAAGCTATAAGTAAGAGGCAGGCCCTGGGAAGCCTCCCTTAACCTCCATAGAGAAGTCTCTCTTAAGCCTCTAGATAAGCTTGGCCTTTGTTGGAACAAAGATTACATTGAATTTGCCTATATGAAGATGGCAGAAAACTGTGAAGTTCTTCAGGGAAATAATACACTATTTATTTATATTCCAATATTCAGTACACATTCAGTATTTATAGAATGAAGTTCAATCAGAATAAATGTTCAAACAAACAGACTCCTACAGCAGTGGAAAGAGCACAAATGCCCATTGTTTAGGGAATTCATCCACTGAGGCAAGGACTGGAGGAGATGACCTTCTAACAGTTGTTCTAATTCTGCTTCCAGCCTTCTCCAATTCAGCTAGGTCTTTCCTGGAGGCTGGCATTTAAAGCCCACCTCCAACTCATGTGCTCTGAACACATGGATAATTCAAGTTGTTTTTCATTCTGTTTCCAAACTCCTATTTGGTGTGCAGTCACTTACAGAGGAGAGTAGACTTTCCAAGTCATCTGGAATGGGCCATGGGATTAAAACGAACATCTGTAAAAAGGAGGCAACATTGTGCAGATCAGTGAAGAGTTGGCCCATCACAAATGAACAAAATGTTGTGGGTGAAAAAAAAATTTCCAATCATAGTCAAATAGAGTAGCAATAGACGCCTAGAATCAGAAAATATTTTTGGATCAGCCAAGTTTCAGCACCTCAGATTAAATCAGCGGGAACTCTATTTCAAATTCAAGATTTGCCTTTTAATGTAAAATCTGCAGAGAGAGAAATTGAGTTATCAAAGGAAACAGTTCTATTTTAACATCATATTTTAGATTGTTGTAAAGTGACATGTAGTTGAAAATATCTCAGGCATGACAGGATAAAACTGTTTTAATAAAATGTCCATCTGGGCTTCTGGTTTAAAATGATAGATTGAAACCATATGTTTTTCACTGTTCCTTTCCTCCAAACCTTTCTAAAATGATATTACAAGAATTCAAAAAGTATAAATCTACAAGGGCAATGAATGGGAAAGAGACAAGGAACAAGAGATAGGGATCAACAAATTTTTGTCTTTTGGAAGACAGAGAGT
The DNA here is from genome assembly GCF_002776525.5 of Piliocolobus tephrosceles. Lineage (NCBI taxonomy): Eukaryota > Metazoa > Chordata > Mammalia > Primates > Cercopithecidae > Piliocolobus > Piliocolobus tephrosceles. The sequence continues at coordinate 77,604,816 of NC_045446.1, read as the reverse complement.
AGAAGAAGGCATTCGTGGGCCTGAGAAAGCTGAATACCAGATACTGTAGAAAAGGATGCCAAAAAGAGATGGCCCATTCGTGCTGCACAGCTCTGGAGAGGCTGGCAGATGGAGGGGTCTGCTTCCACCACAGTTGAGTGTGAGGTGGGGGGTTAATCAAAATCTCTCTAGCAAGCAATGTAATCCCAGGTCCCACCCCTATTCCTGAAGCCAACTAGCTCTCCCACTCAGGAAAAAACTGGAGGATTATTTTGTGAGAAACTGACATGGAGCAGCTGCTAATGTGGGGTTAGTAGGTATCATGGAAGAGGGCTATGCTGAAAACAAGAAAATTAAGTGAAAGTTTACATATCAAAATATGAGATTCCCCATTCTGCTTTTATCAACCAGCTCCAGGAATACTTGACAGTATGTTCTTCCAGGCAAGAGAACAGTTTTCTAGAGAAACTAAACTGCCCGCTAAAATGCCTTATAGGCACAGATAGTTGAGTGTGTCCCAATAGAGAGGCCTGGTTCCCACCAAAGTAACACATAGTATAATGCATGCACCAGTTCTTACACCCTCCTGTGGCTACTTAGGACTTCCAATCACCTGTTTAGGATAACACTTTTAACCATAAGTGGACTTCTAAGGACCACCAGACATTTGTGTAAAGTCTACAACATGAAAGAGACCAAAATAAACATCTTTAGAGTAACACAACCCAGGAAAAAAAAAAGAAAAATATAGAAAAAAAAATTCAGAAAACTATAATTGATATCCTCATATATCAAGGTAAAGAATAAAGCGCAATTTTATAAAAGAATTGTTGTAACAAAACATTTATAGAAAAAGATGGAACTCTTATCAATTACAACAGCAGAAATTACAAATTCAACAGAATGGTTGAAAGAGGAAGTTGGGGATAGTCTCTGGAAGGTAGACCAAGTGATGGAATATGTGAAAAAATAGAAAAGGCAATCAGAAGACCAGTCCAGGAGATTCAACATATAGTATTCTAGAACCAGGAAAAGAAAAAGAGGTGGGAGGAAATGATATTAGAAATAACACTAGAAAATTTTCCACAACAAAAGGATCTGAGTTTCCAAATTGAGGCTACCACTCATTGCTTGGCAAAATTAATGGAAAAAGGCATATTATTGTCACATTTGAGAACTTTGGGGATAAAGAGAAGACTCTAAAACCTACAAAAGAGGAAAACAGTAGTGATGTATCAAAGACTAAGAATCAGTATTGCATTGTTTAAGGCAACACTGGAAGCCAGAAATCAATGCAACAAAGCCTTCCCAATTCCGAGGGTTCTAACCCAGAGTTATAACCAGACACATTGTCATTTAAGTGTAAGTATGTGGAAAATGCATTTTCATGTAGGCAACTTTTCAAAAAAAAAATACTTTCCTTAAATTCCTTTTCTGGGAACCACCACGTTATTCTCCACCAAAGTGAGGAAATACATCAAAAAATTTTTTTAAAAAGGGTCTAGAAAACAGGAGAGCTAACATAGGAAAGGGATAAAGGGAAGTCCCAAGATGACGGCTGTGCAGTGGGTCCTGGAGAGCCACCAGTCCAGACTGTATCAGAAAGACAATTCCAGAAAGAAGGTTTCCAGGAAAAACAAAAACAAAAAAAACAGACTGGTAGAATACCTGGTGAGTTTGACTATGAAGCTGATATAAATACTAAAATGGGTTTTTTAATTAAGCTAAAGAGGTTTTCTTTAAAACCAAAATAGGATCATAAAAATGTGAGTAAAAGACAAAAAAAAAAAAAAAAAACCCTGCAATTAACAATTCCAGAGAAATTGATCAAGTGTATTACTTGTCTCAGCGTTCAAGAAAAAAAAAAACACTCCATTGGAACAGCTCACGCAGTTGCGTGAGTGACTTAAGACCCATGTCAAAAAAATAAAAAAATTTAAAAAAAAGATCCATGTCATTTCCCTTCTTAAAACACATCAGTGAATCCCCATGTCTTTCCAGGCACTCAGAGCTTTATGAACCTAAATAAATTCCATCACTTTTCAATGAGTAATCTAAATTCCAGAGAGGTGAACTGACTTGGCCAAGTTTTTTAATCAAGTGAGGCGTAAGCCTGAAAGAATGCAGGTTTCTGTCTTGTAATTTACTGACCACGTCCACTGCCAGTCCAGATGACAGAAACACCATGTCCTGTTTTTATCTTTGAAATCACAATAGTACACAATTCCCCATTAGAGCATACATTCAATTCCAAGAGCTATTTACTTATTCAGCTACCCCCTACCTGTTAAAAATAGAACAGATGATTATTTATTTGACATTGTTCTAACCTACAGAGATGAGGACCTGGAATGAGTTACCATGAGATGCTCACTGACCCGGGGGGGCGGGCTCTGGCCAGTCTCTGCCCTGTTGCAGCATCCATCCTCCCACATTCCCGGTAAAACAAGGCATGAAGTAATGGGCAGTTTAAAGATGGATAATGGGGACAAGTGAGACCATAACGTCAGTGCTCATGACTTAAGGCTGCTTCAATCCAGCTCAGAACAGCCACCTTCACTTTTCCATTCACTAAGCTTTCAGGCCACTGTTGCAGTGGAAGAGCATTCTCGGAACACTGCCTTTCTTTCTTGGCATCTATTCGAACTCACCAAATCTCTATGGGTGTCTGCTCTGGTGAGGCAATGGACCAGCCTTCAGTATACAGTGGTGAGAAAGATAGATAGCCCTTCACAAAGGATAAGGTCAAGAATCTAGTGAAAGTTGACAGAGTTCACATGCAAATGTGGAGAGTATTGAGTCAGAACCCACCTCAGTCACATCATCCTGACAGTGCTCAGCAGTGTTCGACATCCACCCTGGGCTACTAGGGCTCTCTGGTCTGTTCACTACTGTTTCTTTCCCTCATGCTGTTTCTTGGCAGGAGCTGGCTCATAACTTTTTGTTTACAAATCTATTTCTTCACTAGAGAGAGGATATTTTTCTTCCTATCAGCAAATGCCTGGTGCATTAGAGGTACTCAACTTGTGTTTGGTGAAGGAATAAAGCCAACCTTATTCCTCTCTATTCTACAACTGGACCATCTTTGAATAGTCTGCTTCCATGCCCTCAAACACAGCAAGGTCGATCCCACTTCCTAAACTTGGCTTGTGCTGTTTCCTGCCTGGAATGCCCTCACCTCTCATTATCTCAACAAACATTTTTGAATGCCTACTGTATGCCAGACCTTGTGCCAAGGATAGGCAAAACACTTCCCTCCTCTCCCATAGCTTAGAGCAAAGGCATGTAAATGAGCAAATAATTATAAATTGGAATGATGAGTGGTGATGTGATAAGTAAGCACAGCGTGTTGTGGGAGCCCAGCGATAACCCCAGCCCTAACTCACAAGGATGAAAAACCCTCACCAAAGGAGATGGCATTGTTGCAGCACCCTGAAGGTGTAGTTAGGGTCAGCCAGGTGAAGGAAGTGAAAAGACAGTCTTGGGTGTATGTCCTTCCTGTCACTCTTCCTACCTGTCCCACTTCAAGGCCCACCTTCTCCAGGAAGCCAACCCCAGCCTCCCCAGTCACTTTGGCCCTCACTGAGTACTCTCCATTGTACTCCTACATCCACGTGCTCTATGACTATGGTTTTCAGTAAGGAATTGGTACAGTTGGCTGTCTGAGAATTCTTCAAGAAAGTTTGCTAAAAAAGAAAAACAAGAACAAAGCACAGGTTTCTCAGTCTATTCCCAAATATGTTGATTTAATTAGAACCTGTACTTTCTATGGGCTCCCCAGGTGAGTCTTCTGTCCAAACAAGTATGGGAATTGCGACCATACGCCATTCCTTTTCACATATGCTACACTAAGCTATGTTTATTTTCTAAACAGATGTTAATGCCATTTTCTCACCTCTTTTTTATTTTAAAGCTGACATCAATTGTCCGTTATATCTACTGTCAATCCTGCTTCTAGCACAAAACTGTCATCAAAATAGGTACTCAATAAATATTTAAAGTCAATGAAGAAAAGATATGCATGAAAGTCAGAAACAATACAGCCAGATATGATGGCTCCCGCCTGTAATCCCAGCACTTTGGGAGGCCAGGGCAGGCGAATCACCTGAGGTAAGGAGTTTGAGACCAGCCTAGCCAACATGGCAAAACCCCGTCTCTACTAAAAATATAAAAATTAGCCAGGCGTAGCGATGGGCACCTGTAATCCCAGCTACTCTGGAGGCTGAGGCAGGAGAATCACTTGAACCCAGGAGATAGAAGTAGCAGTGAGCTGAGATTGCACCACTGCCTGTCAGCCTAGGTGACAGAAAGAGACTCCATCTCAAAAAAAAAAAAAAAAGTAAAAAAGACTAGAAAAAGACATACATTTGGCCTTTAAGACTAAAATTTGTACTATGTCATTGAATAATTCTGATACATGGCATTTATACAGTACTTTAAAACTTATAAACTGTCTTCCCAAATGTTATTGCAGTTGATCCAACTACCCCTTTGGGTGGGTAGGCAGGGTTATTATTACTATCATAACCACTACAATTTATAAATTAGCTAACCTAATTAGCAAACTGAGGCTTTGAGATGTTAAGAAATTTGCCCAAGTAAGAGAGGGTCAAAACCAAGTTTTAAAAATCCGGAAAGCTCCCTCTCGCTTCTTTCCCACCTCACCACTTTTTCAAAGGATTTCTGTTAAGTACAGTAAATGTGTTGTTTTCTTAGTTTAGATAGAGAGCAAAAATATTGGAGATGGAAATAAATCTCATGTAAGAAATATACTTCGTGAGACAGCCAGTGATGAATTTGTGGGTACAAGGGAATCATTCCAGTCTAGCCATAAGAAGACAAATGTTTGCATTGGGCAGGGGAGAAAAAAGGATGATGATGGCAAGTAAAGGCCCAGGAGTCTGCAGATTTTGTCATTGCCTTCTGTGACATGATATCTGCAGTGATTAATGGAAACTTTTTGCACAGTGATATTTAATCTCTGAGTTAGGGGAGTTAGATGTAAACATTCAAGCAGTGGACAAAATTTCTCATCAAAAATGAGATCTGGGGACACAGGCCCTGGTTTGCAGAGAGGGTGCAAATGGGAGAAATTTAGATAGCACAACAAAGTCACTGAGGAACATGCACAACTATTCCTCAATTTACCCAACCGTTAATTCTGGTAGGATTTTCTCTCAGGGAGGATGAGGCTCATTTTTCAACTCCCTGCACAATATGCTCACCCTGAAAGATGATGCAACCATGGATTGGATGGTTCCAAATTGGGGTTTTCAACAATGTGGGGTCATAGGCTGGGAAAGGGAGACTTTCAGGTATCATCACAAGGTTGCTCAATCATTTTCATACAAAAGAAACGTGACAGTACTTGGGAACTGTGACTCAGTCAGAGTCTAGGAGACTCACAACTTCCATCAAGTTAGCAGCTTTTACATACTTCAGGCGCTGGGTGCTTCCTCTCTTCTCCTTCAACCGTGTTTCACCAAACATAAATCAGAGCTGTCTCTCACCCTCTGCATTCACAACAAAGCACACACTTACCAGGCCACACAGGCCAGTTCTGAGACCATCCTATGTCCCTCCTTCCTCCTCAGCATCAACTCAACAGTAGACTGTGTCAGCCCGCCCTCTTCTCTTCATTCTCAGGCTATAGTCCTAGCTTTTACTTCAGACTTTTTGGGGGAAGAAGGGCAGGGGAATAGTCATGACCGTTGTCACAACCTCCTGAATAGTTTTCCTCCTTTCAGGTTTTTCTCTCCATTTCTTTCTCTACCTTCTTGCTTGGGTCATCGTGCTGAAGGAGACATGACCAAGTCAATTCTCTGAGTAAGAACTATCAGGAGCTCTCTGTCACTGCGAGAGAGAGAGAGAATCCCAAGTTGGCATGCCCTTCAAGTCCTTCATAGTCTGAGCCCAGCCTACCTGTCCACCCCACCTGTCATCTGCCCTCTTGCCCCCTCCCTTGACACTCCCTGTCCCTCTGGGCTTACTCACCATCCCTCCTATCCATATCACACTTGTCGAGGCTCCAGGCATTTATTCCTATTGCATAGCCCCATGACCCAGAAATTTACTTTGCCTGAGATACAGTTACAGTACATTTCCCAGCCTCCTTTGTGACTGGGAGAGGGAGGAACTCGTGAGTTCTGGCTTGAGGAATGTAAGTACTAAAATGTACCATTTCCAGGACTGGTCCATAAAAACCTTCCATATGTGATTATCCATACTATTTCCCCCAAGCCAAAGTCTGTGAAAAACAGATATTGAAAAACTTAAGTGCATAAAAGCTTGGAAAAAGAAAGAGATTTTAGGCTATGTGGTTATATTCACTGCGTTTGAGAAATGCAAATAAATATCTCAGGCTATTTTGATTACTGGACTGTGATCCTTTATCCGCTACCTACTGTGAGATTAGACCATATGCATAACAGTTTCTAAATGATGTCAAGTCATTCTCCAAACCTTTAGTGGAAAACTACTATGTGTCAGGCACTGGGCTTTGTGCTGAGAAAACAAAGTTGAATATGACACAAGCCCTGCCAGCAAGATGCTTAAATGCTAATGGGAGGGGCACAGAAGTCATCAAAAAGTACAACATAGTGCAATGTGTGCTCTTGTAAAAGTGGGAGGCAGAGAGGAGGGAACCCAGGTTCCTTTCATCCTGTGGCTCAGCCATCTTCACAGGTGTGGTAGGAAAGACAAGAAAGGAACAAAGGTCTACCACAAAAATTCACGGAGAATAATACAAGAGAGAGATAAATAGGGTAGATGTAAATACTCCCTACAGGAGTCAACAAGAAAAGTAAGTATTGGCCTGGAAAAAAAGGGAGAGGTGGAAAAAGATGACAAAGAAAACAGTACATAAAACCCCAGAACAAGAGGAAGGATGGTGCATTATGGAATCTGCAAGTACAATAGAAGCTCTTCCAAAGAGCTCTGCTTCACTGACTAATTGCCCTTTGCATTCTTCAACCAGTGCTCTTTATTCCCTGTAGAAACTGACAGATAACCATAGCACTCAGATGAGCCCAGGGCTAGTAGGCTACTCTCTAGTGTCAAAGATAAAGCCAGACACCAGTTAAAATGAGGACAGATTTAACGTAGTAATAACTATTGCAACAGAGAAAAGAGTCTAGCCGGAACTGCACTCAGCTTCAATTTATAAAGAGCTGATTGATCATTTTAAAGCGAGAATGAGAGAATGGGGAGTGAGGTGATCAGGAGGTGAGTGGAGTTAGGGAAGTGAAAACTTACAACGAAGGAGAAGTCGGTCAGTGTGTTTCTACAGGGAATAAAGAGCACTGGTTGAAGAACACAAAGAACAACCAGTTAGTTAAGCAAAGGTCTGTGGAAGAGCTTCTACTGTACTTACAGATTCCGCAATGCACCATCTTTCTCTTGGTCTGGGGTTTTGTGTACTGCTTTCTTTCTCTTCTCTCTGCCTCTCCCTTTTCTCCAGGCCAATACTTGTTTTCCCTCATGACTCCTTTGGGGAGCATTTGCACCTACCCTATTTACTGGATCTGTTTTATTTATGTGTGATCAGGCCAGCCATGTCTGCTAGTTGGCAATTATCAAAGTTAGGATTCCATCCTCCCACAGAAACTGGAAGACAGAGGCCCTATCCTTAGGTGTTGGCTAAAACAAACAGTGCATTTTTTTTTTTTTTTTTTTTTTGGCAGCCTTGAGTTTTCTACAGCAGGCACTTTGAGCTGTTAGAAATGATGTTAGTGTTTGTTCAAGTCTATATAGAACAAGATTGAGGCCTAGTGGAGAAGAGAGCTCACAGGAGCCTGGCTAGAGTCTTTGTCACTAGTCTGTCTGCTCACAATGTGTCCCTGAGTTGAGTGGTGTAATACACAACAAAGACTGAGAGCTAAGGGAGCTTCATCATTGTCACTCCAACCCATTGTTTTGCAGACAAGGAAGCTCCTCCTTCCTATTACTTGGTGAACCCTTATCCGACGTTTACATCTCAGTGTAGACATTGCCACTTCCTTCAGAATGCCTTCCTTGACTCCCACCAAATTAGGATGGAAGCTCCTGGTGTGCATGCCCATAGTGCCTGCAACCTCCCTAATGTTCTACCTTTTGTCTACATGCTGACCTTGCCATTAGACTTGAAGTTCCCAAGAACCGGACCATTAGTCCAGCTCACAGCTGCAGCCCCAGCACTTAGGACAGCAGCTGCCACTTGAAAGGCACCCAGTGAACACTAGCAGCATGACTTGGCAGCAACTGGCTCAAGTCACCCAGGGAAACTGGCACTTAGGACTCAGTGGGTGAGGTTGAGTCACAGCCTACCTTTCCATCCAATGGAAGGGCTCCTGGCTCCCTCTGTCACAGTGACAAAGTCTTCACAGGACCCTCTGTCTGTCCAGAGATCCCAAGGTGTCCCATATAGGCATTTCTTAGGGTGACAGTCCTGTCCTCAGATCTCTCTCCCTACCCTCTATCCCCAGCATCCCCAAGGTCCATATCTCACAATCTCAAGAATCCAAGAAATAAATTTGTGGAGGGCTCCAATAACTGATAACAAAAATGTTGCCATCCAGGAATATTTTCATGAAGAAAGAAAAGTCATAGAGATATGATACGGTATTTTCTTCAATCTCTAACTATGCTCAGTTCTTCAGTGTTTACTGTCATGCATAACCTTGACCACTTTAAAGTTATTTTGTAGACTGTTCCTCAGTTCATGTTTGCCTGATGTTTCCTCACTATTGTATTTAGAACATACTTTTCTTTTTCACGAATACCAGAGAAATTATGTCTGTCCTTCTCAGTGGATCATTTCAGGAAATACACAATGTTGGCAATTGTTTAACTTTTTATACTTATCATGGTGTATATGTTTTCACATCTTTTCACCTAGGGCAGGATGACAGTCTTCCTCCCACAGGGCAGCTCCAGCACCGTGGCTGCCCAAAGCAAAGCAGTGAATGGGACCCTGGGGCCCTGTGAATACTTGGTGGGAAAGAGGCCAATACTATCTGCCTTAAGTACAGGTCATCAGAAAGGTGGTACTGGCATTATGAATCTGCTGTGCCTACTTAAGTCAGTCTTGATAAGAAACCTAAGGGCTAGCTAGATGAGGAAATGGTGTTCACCTGTCACACACTATACCTGAGGATGGCAAAGATTGGGGTGATGTCAGATTGGGGTGATTGAAGTTAAGTTGAGTAGAAAGCAGAGATAGAGAGCCAAGTGTGGGGTTGGGGAACTGTAACCCCAGCTACTCAGGAGGTTGAGGCAGAAGGATCACTTGAAGTCCAGGAGTTTGTGTTCAGCCTGGACAACATAGAGACCCTGTCTCTAAAACTAAGTAAATTTATTTTTATTTAAAAAGAGAAAGCAGTAGCTGATTTATGCACTTGACAAAGAGGGCACCCTTAGGTAATAAGATGTTTTTAAATTTCACTTCACATTCACAAAAGCCTTTTTTCAGAGGCAAATTTCATGAACAAGGACAAATGACCTTCCATATCCTTGCTATGAATAGGAAAGGAATTTTTTCCATTTTAAGGAAATGTATGATTTTAATTAAAATGAGAACATTTGAGTGAGTTGCTAAGAAACAAGACCCTATCTGTAGCCATAGGAGCTTATGCTATTAACATCTGGCTATAGATGGGTTTCCTTGGAAACAATTCCTAGGCATTCTTAAGTGTTAACACTGAGCAAGAATAAAGCCTTCTTAATAGATGGAGATTAGGGCCATAAAAAAAGATTGCTAATTGAGCAAACTGACCAACCATAAAAGCAAGATATGCCAGCAAAAAATGATACTCAAGTACAATAACCTCTTTACAATCTGTTTTCTGCTCTGTTCTATTCTGTTTTCTTAGAGAAAAGTAGTACATTTTCATGGGAAAGAATTCAGATAGTGAGGAAGAGAATGAAGTTAAACATAGAGTTGTCCTTTTCTTCCTCCACCCCTCTGATTATTCTTCGGAATTAGCTACTATTAACTGCTTAATATATGTCCTTTGACATATTTTCTATGTTGACACAAGCATGTATATAATATCTCTATTTTAAACAAATGAAAATTGTATATCTTGTTCACACACATGCCATTTTGTTCCCTCTGTCTCACAATATGTCTTAGAGATCCTTCCACGTCAGGACATAAAGACCTACTTCATTCTCCTTGACACCTAGTTTGGACAAAGTTAAAAGAAAATCTATATAACCCATTCTCTGAATTGGCTTAGAGTGTTTGCATTGTTTGGCTATCACAAAGAAGGCTGCAATGATTATCCCTGTGGATATCTTTGCAGACCTTTTTAGGTCTATATTTAGGGTAAATTCCTAAAAATAAAAATAGTTAAGTCAAATTTCATATGCATATTTTTATCACTATTGCCAAAATTACCCTCCAAATATGTCACACCAATTCATTCTCCCACCATCAGCATAGAAGGCTTCCTATTTCTGGCCCATACTCCCGTCCCTAAGTAACACTGGGTATCATGAAACCTCAAAGTCTTCATCAATCCGATAGGATAGAATGATACATCATTTTTATATTTTGCATTCCTTTTATTTGGAAGGACATTATGCATCTTCTCATGTTTGTCCATTTACATTTCTTTTTTAATGGATTACCTGTGTGTGGCCTTTGCCCACTATCCTGTTGTCTTTTTCTTATTTGTGCCTAAGCACTCTTTGCTTACTAAGGAAATTAGCCCTTTATGAATCTGAATATTTATTTGTTTTTGCTTTTTTTCTTTGAACAAAGATGTCCTGCCAGTATCACAGGGTTGCTCTCAGCCTTGGTTAAGACAACATATACAGGTTGGGTGCAGTGGCTCACGCCTGTAATCTCAACACTTTGGGAGGCTGAAGCAGGTGGATCACTTGAGGCCAGGAGTTCAAGACCAGCCTGGTCAACATGGCAAAACCCCATCTCCACTAAAAATACAACAATTAGCCAAGTATTGTGGCATGCATCTGTAATCCCAGCTATCCAGGAGGCTGAAACATGAGAATTGTTTGAAGCTGGGAGGCAGAAGTTTCAGTGAGCCAAGATGGCACCACTGCATTCCAGCCTGGGTAACAGAGTGACAGTCTGTCTCAAAAAAAGAAAAAAAGAAAAAAAAAGGTACATATGAACATGTCTTTATTGATACAAAATCCTAACTAATGAACTAATGTATTTTTTTATTACATTCTTATTATCAAAGCAGGAGAGTCTGGTAGAAAAATTATATACTTTGGAATCTGAAGAATTGAGCTCAAATTCTGGCTCTGCCACTATTTGCTGAGGAGAAGAGTGACTTCGTGGTCCTTATTAATAGTCTCCTGTATCTGTGCCTTTTCCCCTATAACCCTTAGTCCCCTCCCACTCTGACCCCGGCCTCAGCAACGTGATTTGCATTGACCAATCAGGCAGTAGCAAGCTTGAAGCAGAGACTTGAAAAAGTGTTCATGTTTCTGTTTCCTCCATTGCTTCTCTGCCATTGCTGTGAGAACATGTTCAAGTTAGCCTGAAAAGACCATGTGGACAGAGCCGCACTATCTCTGCCAAGTCTCCAGCCTTATGAGAGATCCCAGCAGAGATCAGCAAAGCCATTCAGCTACCTATAAACTCATGAGCAGTACCAAGTCACTGATTCAGGGATTGGGTATTTGCTCATGCAGCAATAGCTAAATGACATATTATCTATGAGATTAACCTCCTTGTATCTCAGTTTTCAAATTTGTGAATGTTGAAGATAATACCACCTTTATAGAACTATTTTTGGGCAATAAAATAACATTCATTCCAGGAATGGTAACAGCCCAGTGCTTACTATCAGCAAGGAAACTCAACTACAGGTAATGTTTGGCAATGTCAGCAGTTGTTTCTGCAGCCCCATAACATAAAGCTATTGTTACAGTGTATGTTTATCTTTAAGATCATCTGCCAAAATTTCCAGGCCTGCCAAAAATTACCATGCATCCTCACCCAAGTCACTTAACCTCTCTGGGTTTCCCACAGGCCCCTCCATCTTCTGCAACTTTCCTATCTGGCACATTTCCTTGGCTCTTAGACTCAGTCTGGGTTTGAAAAGGTTTGTCTTTATCTCTTTGTTCAGAGACCTGAGTGCCCCCAGCCCAGCCCTTCCATCTCAGGCATCCCTCCACCTTTTATCGGAGTAATATTGCTAAAATGACAGTTTACTTTTGCAGTTGACTACTTCAGCTTCAGTGGCTTCCTCTAGCCTTAAGGAAGAAATCCACTCTCTAATGCAGGGAACCCAAGTCCCATTCAACCTCTCTGGCCTCTTCCCTCACCACCTGTGCCAACTTGTATATCGTCACACAGCTCCCAAGGTGTGCCTGCTCAAGGTCTCTGCTGTTTTCTCTGCATTAGAGTAAGCTTCCCATTACCAACTCTCCACTTTGGGTGTCTGGTCAGTTTCAACCCCTAGGAAGCCTTTCCTATCCCCAGGCTTCTCAATCTCATCACTATTGACATTTTGGGCCAGATAATTCTTTGTTGTGGGGTGCTTTTCTGTGCATATAGGATATTTAGCAGCATCCCTCACTGGCCTCTACTCACTAGATTCTAGAAGCACCCCTCCCAACTTTTGACAACCAAAAATGTCTCCAGACTTTAACAAATATCTCCTTGGAGCAAAATCACCCCCAGCTGAAAACTAATGCCATAACTCCATTCCCACACGCACCCCCAAAAGCAGATTCAATGTTCTTAGACATCCTAGGCCTAATTCTACTCAAACATTTATGATGTTCTATGGTCAACATCTGATCCCAGTCTGTCTTTCCCACTAGACTGACTATCTGAGGACACAAAATTGTGCCTTTGGTCTCTATATGCCTAAGTCTTTGCCCACTTTCTAGAACAGGGAAAGTGCCCAATGAATACTTGTTAAAGGTGTGTGTGTGTGTGTGTACATAATAGCAATGTAGAAATGGGGAACTGAGGTTCCCAAATCTATCTGCACATTACAATCACCAGAGATATTTTTAAAATACAAATTCCTAGATATGTGCCTAAACTCCTGAATAAGGATCTCAGGGAGCAGGAATCCAAGAATGTTTACTGTTTAAACTGCAGGGTGATTGTAATGCAGCCAGCCCACAGAAACAACAATCCATGACAATGATCCATGAGACAACCATTCATAGACAAAATCGAGGCAACCAACCTTCACCATCTTTGCAGACCATCTGACAATGCCCACTTCCATCACTGCAAAAAAATGTGAAATATTCCTCCAAAGAAATCCTTCTGCCCCCAAAGTGTAAGTTGGTTGTTTCAAAAGGTGAGTAAGGAAGCACTCAGGAAGCCTCCAGAAAAGGCTCAGAGAGCCTCTATATATAGTCACAGGGACCCTCCCACAAGAATGTCTGTGGCATTTATGAAAATATTCCTTTGTGAAGCAGAGCATTTGAATCTTCCTTGGCTTCCTATTCCCATAGCCTGCCTATGGCCAGTAGAGCCCTGTTCCTCCATAGAACACAGATGGCTCCCTTCTCAGGTGGCCTGCTCATTCTCAGTAGCCTGTCTTTTCAGCAGAACTCAGAGGAATTGTGAGGTGGTAGACGTAGAATGTCTGCTTGCCCCCTTAGGGAAGTGAATGAGGGCCTGGGCTAGTTATTTCAAAAATGTTCACCATCCAGTGCAATGCTTACTATACATTTAAGGCTAGTAGGGTTGGAGCTGGTGAAAGTCTCTCTGTAACAGGGCTATAGAGTTCAGTCCTGAAAGAAGGACTCATTGCCAGATATTCATGAAGAGGCAGGACAACGAGAGTGGAAATGGATGAGAAAGTTGACAGGTTTGCAGAGAACATCCTCATTTCCTCTGCCCTGACAGGTTGGTAAGTACATGTTAACAGCATAAGGCACTATCAGTGATGGAGCTGGCATGAGGTCCTCCCCCTCCTACTGGGGGAAACCAGCCATCTCTGGAATCTTTAATGATGCTATCACTTTCTAAAAGCAAAGTCTCCATCAGAGCTCCTTTCAGTCCAGGATGTCTGCATGTGTTTGCTAGGACTACTATAACAAAGTACCACACCCTGGGTGTTCAGGTGTCAACGGAAACTTCTTATCTCACAGTCCTGGAGGCTGGAAGTCCAAATCCAAGTGCCAGCAGGCTTGGTTCCTTCTGAGGGTTGTGAGGAAAGGATCTGTTAAGGCCTCCCTCCTTGGCTGTAAATGGTCATCTTCTCCCTATGTCTCGTCACATGATCTTCCCTCTATACAGGTCTGTCACCAAATTTCCCCTTTCTAGAAAGAGGTCATCATATTGGATTAGGGCCCATTCTTTTTTATTTATTTATTTTTATTATTATACTATAAGTTCTAGGGTACATGTGCATAACGTGCAGGTTTGTTACATATGTATACTTGTGCCATGTTGGTGTGCTGCACCCATCAACTCGTCAGCACCCATCAATTCATCATTTATATCAGGTATAACTCCCAATGCAATCCTCCCCCCTCCCCGCTCCCCATGATAGGCCCCGGTGTGTGATGTTCCCCTTCCCGAGTCCAAGTGATCTCATTGTTCAGTTCCCACCTATGAGTGAGAACGTGTGGTGTTTGGTTTTCTGTTATTGTGATAGTTTGCTAAGAATGATGGTTTCCAGCTACATCCATGTCCCTACAAAGGATGCAAACTCATCCTTTTTTATGGCTGCATAGTATTCCATGGTGTATATGTGCCACATTTTCTTAATCCAGTCTGTCACAGATGGACATTTGGGTTGATTCCAAGTCTTTGCTATTGTGAATAATACCAAAGGGATTAGGGCCCATTCTAATGATCTCATTTTAACTTGATTACCTATGAAAAGACCCTATCTCCCCTAAGCTCACATTCTGAGGTAATGAAGGTTAGGGCTTCAACATACGAATTGGGGTGGGGGATTCACTTCAACCCCTAGGAATGCCTGACTCCTCTGTCCCGCTCTGTCAGTTTCCCCTCACTTCTCCACGTCCTGAGTGTGCCCGACTGACTTTCTCTTTTCGCCTTCTCCAGACTCCTCAACACTTTTTGCAGAGACTGTGTGTCTCATCCTTCCAAACAAACTGTGATAAACTGGGAGGATCATGAGCTCTTGGAGAAAACAGACCTGGGTTTAAATCTGGATTCTAAGCTGTACTAGTTATGTGCCTAGAACAAGTTACTTCATCCCCCTGAGCCCATTTTCTCATTTTATGGTAAAGATGTGCGTGGTGAACCACATATTTAAAACGTTGCCAGTTACTTCTGTATCCAGTGAGAGCCAGGAGTCACCAAAGAGCAAATTCTGATGTTGTTGGGAAACTAATCACTTTAGTGGCTTTCTTAAGCTTACCAACAGAAAGTGAGTTCTCACCTAATTCCCTGGAGGAATGAGTCCTTCTGTGTCTGATCATGGTCAGGTCCTTCATTATACCACATGGTGTGGTCCCTAAGAGGGAGATGAACACATTTTCATAGGGCTAGGAAGGATCCTTAGCATAAAAGGCTAAAAATCATCCACTCCCTCCTTTCCAGGTATAAAGCAGGACTTCACAAACAACAACATAGGGAATAACATTTTTAAAAAATGTTCAATCGACCACAGACTTATACTTTTGGAAAATGCAATAAAAATGTATTGTTAAATATTAAAAGGACAAACAAAATGGAAGCCACTATTTTTTATTCAATTCAACAGATATAAAAATAACTCTGTAAAGTTGCTGTGAAATATTTCTAAATGTTTACCATTAATTGCTAAATGTATCTTTTTATAAGCTAGTAACAAAAAGCTTGTGGACAGGCCCCCAGCCAAGCACTAAATTTGAATTAACACCAATTTAATGTATAATGAGTCTTCAGCCCAAGGCATTTATCTGTGGGGTGATGGGTGATTGGGGTTAGTGCAATACCAAAATTACAGTGTTCAGCTCTGGCATTCAAAATCAGGCTCTTTTTTTCCATCCACAGCAAGAAAATAGACTTGAAAGTTAAGCCCTTTTTTCTAAGAGGAAGAATGAGTAGCTCCCATTGTCTCTTTCCGCCTTTGAAATGCCAAGATGCAAGCATGAAAGATGAGATCACAGTTTTGCTTTATGTACAGAGTAAGGAGAAGGTAGCCCACCTTTCAGCTTGTTGTGTACATTATTATTAATACTGAATAGCAGACTATTCATAGAAATAACATCTCTCTTGTTTAATTATTAACAACTTAAAAAGTGTTTTTACATCTATGATGTACATTTATGTCTCATCTACCCTAAAGTCATACTTTTGTCCCCATTTTGCAGATGAAAACAGAAGCAACAATAGAATCAAGACATTCTCACCTTTCCCAAGCTTGGAGGGAAGGTGAGACATTTTCCACAGTCTATAATGGGAGGGTCTTTGTCCAGATTACATCTGGGAACAGTGTAAGGAAGTAAATGGTGGAGTGGGAGAGACCTCGCATCTTAGTGGGAAGTCATCATCTGTTATCACCATCTTCACCGTCATCATTCACCAGCATCTCTTTGGCCCTATTATTTCTAGGATCCTGTAGCAGGCAAATGGAGGACAACAGGAGATAAGGCAAGGTCCCTGCCATCAAGGACCTGACAGCCGGCTATGTGATTCTGGGCAAGTCACTAAGCTTGTTTTTACAACTGCAAATTGAGATAATAAAATTGTCTACCTTGGAGTGTTGTTATGAGGATTAAACCATAAAATGCACACGAAGTGCTTAGCACAATCCAAGGCCTGCAAAGCCCACAAGGCCCAGTAAACGTCCCCTAAGTATTCATAATTAATGCTATACAAATTAGCCAAAAATAGATCTATTTGCTAATTACAATGACTAACAAGTCATTTTGCATTTAGCCATTTTCCACATGGCTTCATTTGTCTTTGAAATACCTACACTTTCAGAGACATGTAAAAAGTCACTAAATAAAGTTAAGAATTTTTTAATTGCTAAAATGAATAACCAAATGTCACCTGAAGAGAAGGACTCTAGAGAAACAGCAAGGGCATATCTCTGGAGCATCTTGACATCACATTTTTTATCCAGCAACAAGCACTTTCAGCAAGTTGATAGCAAGCTCTGTTTCCATTCTGTGTTTGAGAAATTTTGCTCCAAGGGAGAGAGAACTGCTTCCTGCCTGTCCCAGCTATGGTGGAACCTGGTACAGACTGTGGGGAAGGAGGAGCTGGGGAATCTGTGTCTCAGGGAGAAGTCAATTGAAAAGTCAGGCAGACAAAGCATGGAGGCTGAGAGGAAAAATATATATATATGGAAAACTGGAGTGAGAGAGGAGAGTTGTCCAGACTTTCCAAGAGAGACTGGATCTCTGTGCCAGGCAGCCAGGACGCCACTGGAGACAACTCTGCTGGGAAAATTCCAATGGGCAGCATAACACGACAGAAAACAGGCTCTCCTAGCAAAAGCCCCATGGTGAATGCCTCTGGCACCTCCCCCGGGCTCCTCTGAGTTACACAAGGCCCATTTTCTTCCATTGTGGCAGTCTTGGCAGCAGAGAGGGGACAGTCTCCTGAGCCCCTCAGATGCTTCTAATATATCCCAGGCTTTCCATCACTGCCCTTACTGAGAGTCATTTGCAACATGTTGGTAGTGTGAACCATCAGATCAGTCCTTCAGGCACGGAAACCAACAATGACATTTGGCCCTGAGTGCTCAGCGAGGAGGACGCAGGTGCCAGGTTGGCATGAAGAGGTGGAAAGCCTTCTCCAGGGGGCTCCCTCCTGCCCCTACTTCCATTCTCCAGGTAGAGAGGATGTGACTCCCTTTGTTGACATCCTCAAGCTTCCCCTCCCATTGACTTGCTCCTCTCTCAGTACCTTTCTATTGACTGTGGCATAATTCCACTTTGTCAAAGTCAGTGGAGGAAGGCTGCTAGAGAGGGCTTCTTTCTGAGCAGCAGAAAACCTGGCTTCTGGCCCTGGCTCTGTAACTAATTTGTTATGTGTCTTTGGATTGGTCCTTTTCCCTCTCTAGGCTCCAAAACGGTTGACCAGGGGACCTCTACAATCATCTAGTCTGGCCCCATAACAGAATCAGACTGGGTTTGTTGAGTTTTTTTATGTGATTGGTTGGTTTTGTTTTTTGGTGTGTGTGTGTGTGTGTGTGTGTGTGTGTGTGTGTGTGTAGTAATTGTAGAAAAACATTTAATATGAGATCTATCATTTTAACAAAACTTTAAATGTACAATATAGTGCCATTAGTTATAGGCACAATGTTTGTGTTTTCGTGGTCAAACCATCCACTCATCCATCCACCCTGGAGACAGCAAACCATGGCATCCTGTGGGAGCCTGAGACAGCCACTTCCTGCTGTAGGCGCCCACTGGTATCACCTAGGTTCCAACCTGCCAAGGGACAGGAGGACAGAGATAAGCGGGATGGGGAGATTGATGGCAAAAGATCTAACAGGTCCTTCTTCCACCACTAGGTGTCACTGTTCTACCTCAAACATCCCTCTTTAGAGTCTCCATCAGAGTAAGCGGTGACTCAAAGCTCTCTTGGATTCTTGGCACTTGGATCTAGTAAGCATCTACCTTTCTGGACCCTTTCCCCAACACTCAACACGATTATTTAAACGTGTCTGTCCATCTCCCTTCCCTGCCTGCCAGGTCTGTGGACCTGACCACTGACATAGAATGTGAGGTATACATCTGCCCAAGCTAATGAGCCTAGCCCTTTACATTTGTTCTCATTCAGTCATGAATTTAATGAACCCTTGCCATGTTCCAGGCCCCATGCTAAGAGCTGAAGACTCAAAGAAGAAAAGCATACTCCCTGTCCTCAATAGTAATAGCCACATGGCTGCTATTCCGTTACACAAGGCTCAGTTCCTTCCACTGTGGCAGTCTTGGCAGCAGAGAGTGGGACGGTCTTCTGAGCCCCTCAGATGATTCTAATACATCCCAGGCTTTCCATCATTGCCCTTACTGAGAATTATTTACAATGTATCTTTAGTTCAAAGCACCCGATCAGTCCTTCAGGTGGGGAAACCAACAATTGCACTTGGCCCTAAGTGGTTAGGGAAGAGGACACAGGTGCCAGGTGGCACGAAGAGGCAGAGAGGCTTCTCCGGGGGGTCCATCCTGCCCCCACTTCCATTCTCCAGATAGAGAGGATGTGACTCCCCTTGTTCACATGCTCAAGTCCACATGCTATTACACACATGTTGCTATTACTATAACCTAGGGAGAAAGCACTGAAATGAAGGACTCCATGCCATGAGCATATAGATGAAGGAGCCATCAGGTCTGCATTGGATAGGTAGGGAAGCTACAGAAGGGTGGTAGCATTTGGGCTGAGACTTGAAAAATGCATGGGTCTTGATGGGTAAATCACTGGGAAAGAGTATCCCAGGAAAAAAAGAACAGCATAGGTAAATAGGCCAGCCTACTAAGCTTAAAGTAGGTTTTTCCTATGTAAAGACAAACCATATGAAAATCAATTTTGGCCCAATTACCTTGCATGTAAGAGAATGAGGCTTCTGCTCCATTCTGAGATACCACCACCATTTTCTGTCTGACACTGGGGAGCAGAGATGTTACTTTTCATTTTTTATATCCTCAAAATTGACCACAATTGAAGGTGCACAATATTATATTTTGAGTGAATGAAAAATTCACCTTACCAGCTAAGCTAAGTCACTACGAGACCATCAGATTTTGAAGAGGTTTTTCCAAAGGGGAAACTGAGGCATGAGCCCACCAGGAGGAGAGCCATGCATGCTTCCCTGTGCTCCCTGCAGAGCCTGCACGAGCTGATTCCCTTCTTCCAGGTAAATGAGTCTGCAGGTTTCTCAGGATCAGAGAAATGGCTGCACCTTTTTATTTCCAGAGATTCTCCCTACTCTTCTTTCAGGAACACTGCTCTGGGGGACCTGAGAGACTAAAAATGTAATGAGAACTTAAAAGCTCTGTGTTCTCACCAAAGCTGAACCAAGAGCAGACAGCAAGGTCATCTACATGCTAATCTCAATATAGACCCCTTAGACTTTGGCAGAAGAAGTGATTTTTTTCCTCCCAGAAAATCATTATCAAGTATTTGCTTCTGCCAAAGCTTATTAGGAGCTTTGGCACCTGATATAGTATACTATATGCCACGGGCGACGGGAGGAGTAGAACGTGCAAGAGACAGGAAGGGAAATGTAAAGGGACAAGAATAACTCTGACTCTGAGCAGAATGTTATCAATATTGGCTGTGGAAAGTTTGGTTGTGGGTGTGGGAGGAAGGAGGTCAAGGTAGGCAGAAATAAATTCTGAGTCAGAGAGTGATTGTGTCCTGTCTCTGCCAAAATTCTTCCATAGATAGTCTCATTTCCAATGGAATAAAGTCCAAACTCCTTAGCCCAGCATTTATGGCCACCATGGCCTAGCCCTGACCCATCTTTTCAACCTTTTCTCCCAGTACTTTCATTGCTTGCCTTTCACGCCAGCTGAATGGGCCCATGCACCCTCATCAGAAGTGTCCATTGGGCCCCAGCTACTCCTCAGGCTCAGCTCCTAGGGATCTCCTTACAGGCACACCTCAGCAAGCATCCACATTTCCAGATGGACTGTGCTCTCTCATGCCACATTTCGTTTCCTTCTTTAATTGGCAAGCTCCTCTTTAACTTTCAACATCTCTCTTCTTGGAAGCCTTCCCTGATCATACCCACAGTTGAGCTTAAGGACTCTTATCTTGCACACCTTGTACATGCAATTTTTATAACTCTTATGACTCTGCTGAGAAAGTATTAGTGTATCTCTAAACTCTGAGCCTGTCTTTTAATGACAGACAGCTGGTGCTCATGTTAGAGCACCAGCTCTAGCATAAAACTTAACATATGTTCATTAATATCTAGGAATAGAGTTCTCAAGGCCAGAGACCATATGTTTATCTTTGTGTCTCCAATCTCTTGACCATGGTTTGGCATGGAGAAAGACTTCAACACTTGCTGGTTGAATTAATACATGAAAGTATGGAGGGATAATGCAAAACAAATATTTGTCAATTTCCAAGTTTTAGTACAACTTAGCTTCTTCATTTTATTTAGTTAATTGAAAGGACTACCCACTTTGTGCATCTAGTCTTTTCCATATCTGAGCTCCTAGCTACCTGTGCTAAAAGCATGTCTCATATGTCCAGGTAAAACACTTGCTCTCTGAACAAGTCTCCTGTTGTAACACTACCCTTTTACAGAAGTGGGGGTCAGTTAAAAAAAAATCTATTCAATAGGTTTTTACTTAGTATCTACTATATACCAGGCACTATGCTTCCATCAGAGCTATGGCAGTGAATAAGACAATTCCAACCTTTACTTTTTGGAGTGTACAGCCCAAAGAATAGACATTAAATCAATAAATACAAATATGAAGTGTGTCTGAAAGGCGAAGTAGAGGAACACCAAGCAGACAGCCTAATCTAGTCTTAAGGAGTTCAGGGAAGGTTTATCAGGGAAAGAAACATTTAATCCAGGATAAAAAGATAAGTAAGATCAGCCAGGCTTAGAGTAGAGGAAAAAACAAGGGTTCAGAAGTTAACCCAGGCATCCTAGGCTAGCTGGCTGCCCTGCTTGCCTCCCCTGCCCCATCTCCAATCCAGTAATTACAACTACCTTTTTCTGAAACATATCACTTTCTCCTGTTATTGGCATTGGATATTTCAACGCTAATATCAGTTACCAACTAGACTACAAACTAAAAGGAAAGTTAGGCAGCCACATGAAAAGGATCATTATGGTCAGACAACCAACTAATACCAGGGCAAGTACTGACAGTTCCGAGTCCGTGAAAAGCCATCTGTCTCGGGCAAACCAGGAGAGTTGGTTGCCCTGCACTATGGCCACAAGACACTACTAGGATGGACCAGTAGCAGCTCAGCACATATATTTATAATATTTATTCATTAATTCATTTGTTCAATGTCCTGAACATATACGTAAAGAACTGAACACCGAAAATATACTAATGTACAAACGTGCATACATTGTCTTACTTTTCTCTGTCCATTAGTTGGAAAAAGAGCTAGCAAAAACATGAGTCTATGTTTCTATTGTTCAACCTCAGATGAATGAATAAAACTATCCCTCTAATGGGGCAGAAGATGATAAAGAATTTTCTTAAAAGGAAGCATCATGGTTTGCACTGGAGCCCAGGAACCTGGTTCTAGTCCAGACGATGGTGCTCTGGGTCGTTGGTTTATCTATAAAAAAGAGACTGATAACAATACTGATGCCAATTTGCAGAATTTTGGTGAAGACTAAATGACACCAAGTGGATAAGAAGGCTGTGTAAATTTAAAAGCATGGAGGAAATGTTAGCATCTTAGGCTTTAATAATCTGTGAGCTGCATCATAGACTCATTAACTTTATTAGAAATTCCTAATGGTGGGCAAGTTCTGCTTCTGGCGTGGTGACACAAAGGCAACCACTTTTTTAAAAAGATTTGCATATTGCAGTTTTTTTGAATTTTTTTAGTAATAAAAATGTTTGTACATTTTTGTGAGGTGCATGTGACCCATTGTTAAATGCGTAGAATGTTAAAGATCAAGTCAAGATATTTAGGGTATACATCACCGTATTATTTACAATTTCTATGTGTTGGAAACATCTCAAGTTCTCTCTTCTAGCTGTTACCCTACTCTGCTATTGGATATTAGGAATTATTCCTTCTATTTAACTGTATGTTTGTACTTATTAACTAACCTCTCTTTATTCTCTTACCCCCACCCCTTAGCCCCTCCACACACACACCTTTTCCAGCCCTCTGATAATTATCATTCTACTATTTACCTCCGTGAGATCAAGTATTTTAGCTCCCATATATGAATGAGAATGTGCTATATTTGTCTTTCTGTGTCTGGCTTATGTCACTTAATATAATAACCTTCAGTTTCATCCATGTTTCTCTAAATGACGGGGTTTTATTCTTTGTTTACATGGCTGAGTAGTATTTCATTGTGTATATACCACATTTTCTTTATCCACTCATTCATTGACGGACACGCAGGTTGATTCCATACCTTGGCTATTGTGAATAGTGCAGTGATAGACATGCAAGTGCAGGCATCCCTTTGATATACTTTCTTTCCATCTATTAGATACTCAGTAGTGGGATTGCTGGATCGTATGTAGTTCTATTTTAAGTTTTGTGGTGACTATACTAATTTTTCCATAGTGACTATACTAGTTTACATTTCCACCAACAGTGTAATACAAGAGTTCCCTTTTCTCCATGTTCTCACCAGCATTTGTTATTTTTTCTTTTCAATAACAGCCATTCTAACTGGGGTAAGATGATATCTCACTTGGTTTTGATTTGCAATTCCCTGATAATGAATAATATTGTGGTTTTTTTTTTCATATACCCATTAGCCATTTGTGTGTGTGTGTGTGTGTATATATATATTATATGTGTATATATATATGTGTGTGTGTATATATATGTGTGTGTGTGTGTGTGTGTGTATATATATATATTTTTTTTTTTTTGAGACAGAGTATGGCTCTGTCACCCAGACTGGAGTGCAGTGGCGCAATCTCGGCTCACTGCAAGCTCCGCCTCCCAGGTTCATGCCATATTTCCTGCCTCAGCCTCCCCAGTAGCTGGGACTACAGGTGCCCACCACCACTCCTGGCTAATTTTTTGTATTTTTAGTAGAGACGAGGTTTCACCATGTTAGCCAAGATGGTCTCAATCTCCTGACCTTGTGATCTGCCTGTCTCAGTCTCCCAAAGCGCTGGGACTATAGGGAGGCAAGCCATTTGTATACATTCTTTTGAGAAATGTCTACTCATGTCCTTTGCTCACTTTTTCATGGGATTATTTGGTATTTTACTGCTGAGTTGACTTCCTTGTATATTTTCAGTGTTAGTACCTTGTCAGTGAATAGTTTGCAATATTTTTCCCATTAAACAGGTTGTCTCTTCACTCTTGATTGTTTCCTTTGCTCTGCAGAAGGTTTTAGTTTAATATAGTCCCATTTGTGAATTTTTGTTGCCTGTGCTTTTGAAGTCTTAGTCATTAATTTATATGAGTTCATTTTTATATGATGAGAGATACGAGCTTAGTTTTATTCTTTTGCATATGGATATCCAGTTTTCCCAGCATCATTTATTGAAGCAGGTTTCCTTTCCCCAGTGTATGTTCTTGACAATTTAGTCAAAAATCACTTGGCTTTATTTCTAGGTGAATTTATTTCTGGGTTCTCTATTCTGTTCCATTGGTCTGTGTGTCCAATTTTATACCAATGTTGTGCTGCTTTGGTTACTACAGCCTTGTAATATATTTTGAAGTCAATGTAATGTGATACCCCCAGCTTAATTTTTTTAATTTTTGTGTTCAGGGGTACATGGGCAGGTTTGTTATATAGGTAAACTTGTGTCATGGGGGTTTGTTGTACAAATTGTTTCATCATCCAGGTATTAAGCCTAGTATCCACTGGTTATTTTCATGTTCTCTCCCTTCTCCCCACCCCCTGCTATCCCCGATAGGCTCCAGTGTCTGTTGTTCTCCTCTATGTGTCCATGTGTTCTCATCATTTAACTCACAATTGTAAGAACATACGGTATTTTGTTTTCTGTTCCTGCATTAGCTTGCTAAGGATAATGGCCTCCAGTTCCATCCATGTCCCTGCAAAGGGGATGATCTCATTCCTTTGTATGGCTGCATAGTATTCTATGGTGTATATGTACCACATTTCTAGTCTATCATTGATGGTCATTTAGGTTGACTTCATGTCTTTGCTATTGTGAATAGTGCTGCAATGAACATACACATGGATACGTCCTTATAATGGAGCAATTTATATTCCGCTGGGTATAAATCCAGTCATGGGATTGCTGTGTCAAATGGTATTTCTGTTATTAGGTCTTTTAGGAATTGCCACACAGTCTTCCAAATGGTTGAACTAATTTACACTCCCACCAACACCATATAAGCGTTCCATTTTCTCCACAACCTCTCTAGCATCTGTCATTTTTTGACTTTTTCCAATAGCCATTCTGACTGGTGTGGGATGGCATCTCATTGTGGTTTGATTTGCATTTCTCTAGTGAGCAATGATGTTGAGTTTTTCTTCATGTGATTGCTGGCCATATGTATGTCTTCTTTTGAAAAGTGTCTGTTAATGTCCTTGGCACAGTTTTTAACGGAGTTGTTTGGCTTCTTATAACTTTAAATTCCTTATAGATACTGGATATTAGACCTTTGTGGGATGCATAGTTCACAAAAATTTTCTCCCAAAGTAAACGTTGTTGGTTTACTTTGTTGATACTTTCATTTGCTGTACAGAAGTTCTGTAGTTTCATTAGATCCCATTTGTCAATTTTTGCTTTTCTTGAAATTGTTTTTGGCATCTACATCGTGAAATCTTTGCCTGTGCCTATGTCCTGAATGGTATTGCCTAGGTTGTCTTCCAGAGTTTTTGTAGTTTTGGGCTTTACATTTAAGTCTTTAATCCATCTTGAGTTAATTTTTATATATGGTGTAAGGAAGGGGTTCGGTTTCACTCTTTTGCATATTGCTAGCCAGTTATCCCAGCACCATTTATTAAATAGCAAATCCTTTCCCCATTGCTTGTTTTTGTCAGGTTTGTCAAAGATCAGATAGTTGGAGGTGTGTGGCCTTACTTCTGGGTTCTCTATTATGTTCCATTGTTCTATGTGTCTGTTTTTGTACCAGTACCATGCTGTTTTGGTCACTGTAGCCCTGTAGTATAGACTCAAGTTGGGTAACATGATGCCTCCAGCTTTTTTAGTTTTTGCTTAAGCATGCCTTGGCTATTTGGGCTCTGCTTTGGTTCCATATGAATTTTAAAATAGCTTTTTCTAGTTCTGTGAAGAATCTCAATGGTAGTTTCATAAGAATGACATTGAATCTATAAATTGCTTTGGGTAGTATGGCCATTTTTATGATATCGAGTCTTCTTATCCATGAGCCTGAAATGTTTTTCATTTGTTTGTGTCATCTCTGATTTCTTTGAGCAGTGTTTTGTAGTTCTTCTTGTAGAGACCTTTCACCTCTCTGGTTAGCTATATTCCTAAGTATTTTGTTCTTTTAGTGGTAATTGTGAATGGGATTGTCAGCTTGACTGTTGTTGGTGTATAGGAATGTTAGTAATTTTTGCACATTGATTTTGTATTCTGAAACTTTACTGAAGTTATTTATTAGCTGAAGGAGCTTTTGGGCCAAAACTATGGGATTTACTAGATACAGGATTATGTTGTCTGCAAATAGAAATAGTTTGATTTCCTCTCTTCCTATTTAGATGTACTTTATTTCTTTCTCTTGCCTGATTGCCCTGGCCAGAACTTTTAATACTATGTTGAATAGGAGTGGCGAGAGAGGTCACTTTTGTCTTCCACCTGTTTTCAAGGGGAGCGCTTTCAGCTTTTTCCCATTCAGTATAATATTGGCTGTGGGTTTGTCATAGATGTCCTTATTATTTTGAGGTATGTTCCTTCAATACCGAGTTTATTGGGAGTTTTTAACATAAAGGAGTGATAAATTTCATCAAAACACTTTTCTGCATCTATTGAAATTATCATGTGGTTTTTGTCTTTAGTTCTGTTTATGTGTTGAATCACATTTATTGATTTGCCTATGTTGAACCAACCTTGCATCCCAAAGCCTACTTGATCATGGTGAATAAGCTTTTTGATATGCTGCTGGGTTTGTTCATTGAGGACACTGGCATGAAGTTTTTTGTTGTTGTTGTTTCTCTGCCAGGTTTTTGTATTGGCATGATTATGGCCTCACAGAATGAGTTAGGGATGAGATCCTTCTCAATTTTTTGGAACAGTTTCAGCAAGAGTGGTACTAGCTCTTCCCTTTATATCTGACAGAATTCAGCTGTGAATCCATCTGGTCCTGGGCTTGTTTTAGTTGGTAGGTTATTCATTACTGACTGATTTCAGAGCTATTATTGGTCTGTTCAGAGATTCGATTTCTTCTTGCTCAGTCTTGGGAGGCTGTATGTGTCTGGGAATTCATTCATTTCTTCTAGATTTTCTAGTTTATGTGCATAGAGGTATTCATAATATTATCTGATGGTTGTTTGTATTCCAGTGGGGTCAGTGTTAATTCCCCCTTGCCATTTCTGATTGTGTTTATTTGAATCTTCTCTCTTTTCTTCTTTACTAGTCTACCTAACAGTCCATTTATTTTATTGTGTTTTTTCAAAAAAACAGCTACTGGATTCATTGATCTTTTGAATTGTTTTTTGTGCCTCAGTCTCCTTCAGTTCAGCTCTGTCTTTGGTTATTTCTTGTCTTCTGCTAGCTTTGGCATTTGTTTGTTCTTGGTTCTCTTGTTCTTTTAGTTGTGACGTTAAGTTGTTAACTTGAGGTCTTTCTAACTTTTAAATGTGGGCATTTACTGCTATAAATTCTCCTCTTAACACTGCTTTAGCTGTGTCCCAGAGACCCTGGTATGTTGTATCTTTGTTCTCCTTAGTTTTGAAGAACTTCTTGATTTCTTAATTTCATTATTTACCCAAAACTCACTCAGGAGAAGGTTACTCAATTTATATGTAATTGTATGGTTCTGAGTGAATTCCTTAGCCTTGATTTCTAATTTGATTGTGCTGTGGTCCAAGAGATTGTTTGTTATGATTGCAGTTATTTAGCATTTGCTGAGGAGTGTTTTACTTTCATTTATGTGATCAGTTTTAGAATACATGCCATGTGGCAATAAGAATAAGGTATATTCTGTTGGTTTGGTGGAGAGTTCTGGAGATATCTATTAGGTCCATTTAATCCAGTGCTGAGTTCAGGTCTTAAATATCTTTGTTAATTTTTTGTCTTGATAATCTGTCTAATATTGTCAGTGGGGTGTTAAAGTGTCCCACTATTATTGTATGGGAGTTTATGTTTCTGTGTAGGTCTCTAAGAGCTTGCTTTATGAATCTGGGTGCTCCTGTGTTGGGTGTATATATATTTAGGATACTTATGTCTCCTTGTTGAATTGAAACCTTCACCATTATGAAATGGCCTTCTTTTCTGTTTATATCTTTTTTGGTTTAAAGTCTCTTTTGTCTGAAATTAGAATTGCAACCCCTACTTTTTTCTGTTTTCCAATTGCTTGGTAGATTTTTCTCCATCTCTTCGTGTTGAGCCTCTATGTGCCACTGATGTGAGATGGGTCTCTTGAGGAAAGCATATCAATGGATCTTGGTTCTTTATATAGCTTACCACACTGTGTCTTTTAATTGGGACATTTAGCCCATTTACATTCAAGGTTAGTATTGATATGTGTGGATTTGATCCTGTCATCATGATGTTAGCTGGTTATTATGTAGACTTGTTTACATGGTTGCTTTATAGTATCACTGGTCTGTGTACTTCAGTCTGGTTTTGTAGTGGCTGGTAATGTTCTTTCCTTTCCATATTTAGTGCTTCCTTCAGGAGCTCTTGTAGGGCAGGTCTGGTGGTAACAAATTCCCTCAGCCTTTGCTTGTCTGAAAAAGGATCTTATTTCTCCTCCACTTATTAAGCTTAGTTTGGCTGGATATGAAGTTCTTGGTTGGAGTTTCTTTTCTTTAAGAATGTTGAATATTGGCCCCCAATCTCTTCTGGCTTGTAGGGTTTCCACTGAGAGGTCTACTGTTAGTCTGATGGGCTTCCCTTTCCAGGTGACCTGACCTTTCTCTCTAACAGCCTTTAACGTTTTTTCTTTAATTTACCAACCTTGGAGAATCTGATGAGTCTGTGTCTTGGGGATGATCTTCTTGTGATGTATCTTGCTACAGTTCTCTGCATTTCCTGAATTTGAATGTTGGCATCTCTAGCTAGGTTGGGGACATTCTCATGGATGATATCCTGAAATACGTTTTCCAAGTTGGTTCTATTCTCCCCATCTCTTTCAGGGACACCAATGAATCATAGATTTGCTCTATGTACATAATCCCATATTTCTCAGAGGTTTTATTCATTCCTTTTTATTGCTTATCCTCTGTTCTTGTCTGACTGTCTTATTCCAGAAAACCAGTCTTCAAGCTCTGAGACTCTTTCCTTCACTTGGTCTATTCTGCTATTAATATTTGTGATTATGTTATGAAATTCTTATAGTGAGTTTTTCAGCTCTATCAGGTTGGTTACATTCTTCTTATACTTCTATTTTGTCTGTCAGCTCCTGCATTGTTTTATAATGATTTTTAGCTTCCTTGCATTGTATTTCAACATACTCCTGTAGCTCAATGATCTTCATTTTTATCCATATTCCAAATTCTATTTCTGTCATTTCATCCATCTCAGCTCAGTTCAGAACCCTTGCTAGAGGGGTGATGCAGACACTTGGAGGAAAGAAGACACTCTGGCTTTTTGATTTTTCAGGGTTCTTGCACTGATTCTTTCTCATCTTTGTGGCCTTGTCTACCTTCAATCTTTGGGGTTGCTGACCTTTGGATTTTTTTTCTTTCATCCTATTTGATGACCTTGAGGGTTTAGTTGTGGTATAAGGTAGATTCAGCCAACTGGCTTCATTTCCGTAAGGTTTTAGGGAGCCAATGCTCAGGTCCCAACTCCTAGACTGTATGCTCTAACTCTGGGGTACTTGTACTGGGCCCTGACTCTGTTCTCCAACTCCTTGAGGTTTGAAATCCACTGTGCTGTGGGGGCAATGGGGCAGCAGCTGCATCAGACTGCTAGCAGGTGCCAGAGTGCCTGCCTCCCTGCAAGCATTAATCATAGTGGCAACACAGCTGAGGAGAGGGGGGACCCTGGAAGTCCCTGCTGGAGACTGTGTGCATGGCCACACTAGAGGTGGTGTTCACTTGGGGATGGGGTGCTGTCAGGAAAAGGTCTGAGTGCTTTTGCTGTGTCTCATAAGCAGGAGTGGTCGTTCAAGGTTGGGGAGGATCTGCTGTACTCTGTGCAGTGTTAGTGCAAGGGCAGAGTAGTGGCAGCGGTGGGGCTGGATGAGTCTGTGCCAGCCAAGACTCTGTCTGCAATGGTGGTTGGCAGGGGAAGAGGGAGTGAACTGCACTCCTCCATGCTAGTGGGGCAAGGAAAGCAAAACACACCCATGCAGACACATGCCAGCAAAGTGACATGGGGAGCTGCCATGGGCCCAAGGGGAAGCTGCAGTATGAGGAGGGAGTAGGCAGGCTGGTGTGTGGCTATAGGAGATGTATCACTGGAGCTCTCCACCAATCATGCATGGTCCACCAGCACAGAAGCTATGGTGCAGGCCCCCAGTGCACCCAAGGCTACCCTGCTAACTGGCATGGCCAGGCTGGGGCTCTGAGAGAGGCCAGAAGACCAAGGGTGTCCAGGTTGGACCAGTTCCATCTGATGGGCAAGACCTCCCTGCAGAGATCAGGTCCAATAGTCCTTCTGGAGCTAAAGTTTCTTATGGGAGCAAGTCAAGCCTAGAGGGATGGCCATCTCTGGCTGTGCTCTGCTACAGATGTTCCCACATCACACCCTCTGGGCTCCACATCAGACAGCTTGCTGCCCCTACCACTTCTCTAAGCAGCTCTCTCTGCCAACTCGAGTGTGGTGGTCAAGGGGTCTCCTGCTGCTGGGGTTCCAGAGGCCTGCAGTGAGGGTGGGTTGTTTCTTACCAGTTCAACTCACCCATTCCCTCAGAGCTGTTGTGGTCCAAACATGAGTCCCATTGCACAGTAGCCCTGTGTAGGGTTCCCAGCTTTCTCTCTCTTCAGCCAAGCTTCTGTGACTTCCCTCCATTCACTCTTGACACCTTTCCTCTGAAGATCTGTTAAAAGCACACCAGTCATCTCAGCCCCTTGGTGGTAGCTGTTTCACCTGGCTGCATCTGTTCAGCCATCTTGTCCTCTGACCCAGCTTTATTCTTTTTGCATAGGATTGCTTTGGGTATTCAGGCTTTTTTTCGGTTCCATATAAATTTTAGAATTTTTTTTATGTCTGTGAACAATGATGTTGATATATTGATAGGGATTGCATTGAATTTGTAGATTGCTTTGGGTGGTATACCCATTTTATAAAATCCTCCTTCCAAAATATTTATGGAGAATTCCTGGGAATACTTCTTATCTCAGAATCAGTGAACATCACCACCCCATTCTGCAGCCAGCACTACCCCAAGATTCTGACAGTTCAACAAAAGGTCTTTGACAGCACTGAATCTGTGTCCAGAATGCCATGACTGATATAAGACAATACCACTGCCTCTTAACGCCTGGAGGAAGTAGTTCCTGCAATGTTATGCTTAGCTGGCAGGGAGAGCTTCCAAAGCAAAAATGCTTGAACCCAAAGCATCATAATCATTAGTGGTCTAATGCCTACCTTCTAGGCTTCATACACACCCACAGGGTGGTAGGAATAGGATAAATGCTGACGTTAGCTACCTCCATGCACCCAGAACCAGCTCTTCATTCCAGCATTCAGAACTATCCTGGAATCTGCTATGTCACTCTTCTCTTAGGGCAGTAGTTCTCAACAGGGGAAAAGTTTTCCCTCCAGGGTACATTTGGCCTTGTCTGGAGACATTTTTTGGTTCTCTCAACTAGAAGGAGGATGCTACTGGAATTCAGTGGGTAGAGGCCAGGGATACTGCTAAACTCATACTGCACAAGACATTCGCTTGCATCAAAGAATTATCTAGCCCAAAATATCGATAATGCTTATGCTCCGAAATCCTATCACAGGACGATTTATTTCTCAGGAACCCTGTTGTCTCTCCTTCTGATTTGGCCTCTATGGAATCCATTCTTGTCTATAAAACAAGTTTCTTTATGTCTAAACACCAAGGTAGATAGAACTTAAGTCTTAGTCCCAGTCCTTGACCCTCATTTAACTCAGCAGATAAAAATAATCATGCATTAAGGACCTTTCCTAATTATTTTACCTGAAGCTTCGAAGCTTTAGCCCCCGCTCATTTGAGCTATTATATGGAAAGTAACTCATTGCATATTCTTTCATTCAACAAATATTTAATGAACACCTTCTATGTAGTAGACATGGTACTAGACATTAGATACACAATGATTAACCAAACAGACTATGCCTCTGCCCTCTTGGAGTTTACAGTATGGAAAAAGAACAAACAGTAAATAAATAAATCTATAATTACAAATGCTAATACATGTCATGGAGGAAAAGCATAGGGTACTATGAGGGCAAGTAATGGAAAAGACAAATTTTAGGTAGGAAAGGCACAGGGCGACTCTGTATAGAAATAATCTCTGGGGTTGAGGCCTGAAGGAGGCATAGAAGTTAGTTCAGTGAAGAGAGAAGGGAAGGAAGAAAATATGCAAAAAGCTCTTGTGTGAGAAACAGATTGGCATCATCAAGTAGCAGAGAAAAGGGATGTGTGGCTGCATGTGATGTGATCTAATTTATTTTTGAACAGATCATTCTGTCTGTCCTGTGAATGATGGGTTAGAGGATCACAAGCAGAAGTGAGAGATTTATGAAAAGAAAAATTCCATGGTCCAGGAGGCATATGGTGGTGACCTGGCCTGTAGGATAACAGTGGAGATAAGACCAGAAGGTCTTTCAGTGAGGTTCTGCTCTCTGAAACAGAAGTCTACATCCAGGGATAGCCACTGCCTGAGACACTTTGGGAGATCAAATATCTTCACCTGAACAACTGCCCAGAGTTGCAGTTTATCAGAAATCAATATCCACCTTTCTCTGCCTAGCATTTCTATTGGGGAAGAGCCATGCACATCATAGATAGGTATCTTTTCCTACATTGCAATTGGATTTTTTTGCTGCTTCTTCAATTGGTTGAAATATTGAGTGGTATTTATGTATTTCTTTATTTATTTATTTGTGGCTATGGGGAGAGAGGGAGGGGAAAAAATAAATGACCTGTCACAAAACCCAATTTCCTATGTTTTCAAGAGCCATTCATCACCATCTTGGCTCAATGGCATTTCTTTCTGAAATCAGCCTGATCAAGAGCAGCCCACAGCCAAGGTCTTGGAATATTTTCCCTGGAAAGCCTTACTGCTGAGCCTGTCAATGCCTTCTGAGAGTAAGGCATCCTTAACCCCAAGGTGAGCCCCAGCATTAACAACTAGCTGGGTAATAGCCAAGACCTGTCCTTTCAGGGGAATCCTGATGAGCCTGTTCTCAAGGGGGCATGCCAGCACCAAAAAGCCTGAACTCACAAGGAAAATCAGCTCATCTGCCTTCATTGCCATGGGTGGAAACTGTCCTCTTTTCAAAGGGCTCCATCCAATATGTCAAGGCCACTGTTATCCAGGCCAGAAGGGATAAGCAGGCATGACCTAGATTTGTAGTGGCAGGATAAAATGTGCCTACACTAGGGATGGTCTACCTGGGCACAGGTGAGCTTCCAAGGCAGTCTACAAAGGACGCCCATAGCCACCTGTGTTCAGAAAATGCCAGGGACCCACTAGAAGGGGAAGTCAAGGTAGGAAGATTCCATTAGCAGATAGTGAGATCTGATTAATGACAAAAAAAAAAATCATAGTTCTTATCCTCAAGGCACTGACACTTAGTACAGGAAGCAGAGAAGTAGGTTAATAATAATAACAGGATGAGTCTTATGATGGGAAGGAACACACAGCATTGCAGGGGGTGGCCAGAGAAAAAGGAAGAAACTCCTTACTCTGCCTGGGAAATCAGGGAGACATTCAGGGGGAAGTAATAACTCTCTGTTCTGCAGACAGCCCACTGGAATCACCAGAATTTAATTAACTGCACTTAGAAAAACAAACAAAAATGCCAACAGCACATTTTTAAGGCTATACCTACTCCATTATTCATTTTAAGAGAATTATCAAGTGCAATTAATTTCCTTCATCGGAGGGGTGAGTTTCAAATAGGAAAATATTTCTTTAAAGGTAGATTGCTTTGGATTTGACATTTACATCCAAGCTGCAGAAGTGTTGGTGCTGTGCAGAAAGCCTGCCCTTCAGGTATTCTTGAAGAGATTTCATGGAATGGAAGAATTGGCAGGAGGAGATAACAGTCAGATAGAATGTGGGGTGAGCTATGCCTGCACAGCCCAGCTGTCCTATCAGGAACACAGTCTGAGGATTAATGGATATGGGGAAGGGCTAGGAACCAGTAGTAGCCTCCATTTGGTGCCTATGGCCCAGGCTGCCAAAACAGTACATTTCTGAAGCCCTGGTCAAATACTCCTTATCAGAAATTAGGAAATTCTGGGATTATTTTTTCTAAAACAGGTTTTTATATAAAGTTGTGTGTTATACTTCATCGTGTTTATATTAGAGTGAAACATGATGTAAACGTACAATAACCAAAAAGAATTATTACTCTGCTTCCTTCCTTTTCTTTCCTCCTGGCTTTTAGCAAGGGAACCAAGAACTCAACTCATAGATATTCCCTGCATACTTACAATGGGAGACACACTCTGCAGAGTCCTGGGGTGTGCTGAGTGGCAAGAGAGGGGCATAGGAGAGAATAGTATCAATTAGTAAGACATAACCTTTGACATTTATAAAGCCTGTTCACTTCAACAACTCCCTTAGGTAGTAGGATCAATGCAGATTACTGATTTATTAAGGGATTGGGAGAATATTCAAATAAATTAATAAAATAAATGAGCTATGAAATCAACAGAAATTATTCTGACATTGAGATACAATTATAACAAAAGCAAAATTCAGATCATAGACAAATATAGTTAATTTATCTCAAAGAATGAGATAAATTCCAAACAGAAGTAATAGACAGGCTTCTGGATTATCTGATAATCCAATTAATGAAGAGGAGGGAATCACAAGAATGCATTAGAACATTTTCTGCTAATTGACACTTTGACAATGACAATATAGGACACTCATAACAAACTCATCAAAGAATATTGTCATTTCAGAGAGTGTTTAATACAAGTACTATACAAGAATACTTCATGTCTTACTACATATATAAAACAATAGAACATTTTCCAAAATAGACAATTCTAAAAATTTACAGCAGGTGCGGTGGCTCATGCCTGTAATCCCAGTACTTTGGGAGTCCGAGGCAAGAGGATTACTTGAGGTAAGGAGTTTGAGACAAGCCTGGCCAACATGGGGATACCCTGTCTCTACTAAAAACACAAAAATTAGCTGGGCATGGTGGCGGGCCTGTAATCCCAGCTACTCGGGAGACTGAGGCATGAGAATCGCTTGAACCTGGGAGGTGGAGGTTGCAGTGAGCCAAGATTGCACCACTGCACTCCTGTCTGGGCAACAGAGTGAAACTCAGTCTCAAAAAAACAAGAAAAAAAAATTTACACTAATTAATAAAGCTTAAAAAAAAACCTCACAATAATACAAACTTTGATCAGCATGCAAGAAGAATAGACTATCCTTCTATACTCTCTATAGACAAGGATATTACAAAATTATTGTCCTATGAAAAGATAATCAGAGAGTAATCAGCCAAAAGGGGTAAGGAGGGAAAGCATCGTAGAGATCTGTCAGGTAGTTAAATAATTTAAGTAAACTATTTTTCTAAATGATATAGTATTTGTGGCATTTTTTAAATTTATAATTTATGTTGATTTATTTTCTTATTCTAAAGGTAGGTTTTGTACCTAAGTTTATATTCATCATTTTGTGTTCTTTCTCTTAAAGAGGGCCCCAAATTGTATAAGCTTCAGGCCCCACAAAACCTGAAACCTGCCCTGCTTTTGTCCATTTTGCAGGTGACAAAACACACTCAAGAAAGGTCTCAGCCACGGCCACAGTGTAAGAAAGTGACAGAGCCAGGATTCAAAGCCAGTGTTCTTCCTCCTCCATGATGTTGTCCTCGGAGAGCCTTAAAGCATTGGATAGAAACCTAAACACTTCTTTTGGGGAGGCAGAAACAAAGTATGGTAGAATATTTTTTAAACTCAGAGGACCCATTCAAATTCAAGTTGCTAGAAATTCAACAGGGTGTAAAGCACATTTCACATATCCTCCCTCCAGGACCTGAGTCTGAACAGAAGAATTCAAGTTCCAATCGGCACTCAAATTCTAGGCTCAAAGAAATCTCAGACTCAAGTATGCCACAGGAGGGAGAGACATGGCATGAAATGCATGCTGGAAGTGCAGGCTGTCTTCCTGTGCACCTTAGTTATGCCAGTGACTCATATCTGCATTTGTCTTTATTCACATGAATAATTCTCATTTTTCTGAGGACAAGGGAATAGAAACTCAGAGGTCATTTCCCCAATCTCACAGAGCTAGTAGGAAACAATCACAGCTTGCAATACCAGATCTGCTCTGCCCCAAAGCCCATCCATCTCCAGTTCTCCAGGAGTGGTTTCTCCACTAGAACTCAGACACACTTGGGCACCTCACTTCCAATCAGGTGAATGATCACCATGTCAATGGGCGTCCTTGCCCCTTGGCTCCACACCTGTCTAGCAGTCAGGTGGTTGTGATCTGCTGCCAACCAAGGTAAGTAGATGCAAACAAATACCTTTAATCCATGTCTGTCACTGACTTCTCCACAAACACAAAATGGTTCCTCTTGATCTCAGCGAGACCAAAGCCATCTGTGCAGGGTAGAAGACACAAATCACAAAGATAACCCTGGGGTCCTTGAACTGCAACACAGTGAGCTCATGGGGTCACATTACCCAGTAGTTCTTTGATCTTGCTCCCACTAAGGATAAAAGCTGGTAGCTCAGGCCTCCTTCAAAAGCCTGGTAGCCACTAGTGTCCCAATACTTCTGAGATTCCACAGGGACAACCCACAAGTGTGAGCTCTTAGATTGCTCCTTCCTGACTCTGGCCTCCTCCTGTGCTGCTGAGGCCATCTCAGCAAACCACCTATGCCAGTGCTTAAAATCTGGGCTGAGAGCCTTTGCTCAACAGAGGTTCCTTTCTGTGCCAGTCCCTAGCCTTGACGTTCCTCAGTGTGCTGTCCGGAGCCATTGTCATGCCTTGCACTCACTCCCTGGAAAACCTGATGCCCAGCCAGGGACTCAAATTGCAACAGACTTTCTTCTCACCCCCAGGACCGTATTGCTAGTCCAGGTCTCTCTCTGCAGAAGATATGGGGGCATTTCAAATTGACTGTCCTACAGGCATCTCAAATACAGCGTATCCAAAATTAAATCCACACCTTCTCCACTACTCTTCTTTTCCTTGGGTATTACCTACTTCAAAGAATGGTACCTGCCTCCACACAGATGCCCTTGTCAGTCTTCCCCTCCCACGTTTAATCCTCTACCAAATTCTATCACTTCTATCTCCTTGTTGAGTTCTCTCTACTACCACTTCTCTCCCTCCTTATTTCCTTTGCCATCATTCTGGGTATGGGCTTTCACACTCCTGTACTTCTCCAAGAAAAACACTTAGTCATATTACATAATATATAATACCATTATAGTTGTTTGCCTGACTGAGTACCCTGCAAAAATGGGCCTGTTTCTCTCTTATTCAGTATGTGTCACAGGTCCTCTAGGACAGGGCTGGCACACATAAGCACTCAGTTAGGGTGATGAATGAATGAAACCTACCTTCCTCCATATCCAAAACTACTTGGTTCAGGCCAACACCATTTCTCACCTTGAGTATTTCAAAAGCCCTAGTGGAGAGTCATTCACATCTTCAGTCTTCTTTACGGGACAATAAATCCCTCAGGCCAAAGGTATGAAAGTGCTGGCTACCACCTATACCAGTCTCTGGGGTTATGGTGCATTTGTGCCTTTGTTGATTCATTCATATATTAGTAACAATTTGCTATGGTAGAGATTTGCTATTTTAAAGTGGTTTTCTGTGGTATTTATTTCTTATCGCCTTTATAATTGATTGTAATGGAGAGTCACACTTCATTTTTTATGTTGGATTGATAATTCCTTTCAGGCCTTGCCCTCTCTTCCATTTTGGCCCCACATCTGGGCAGGCTGATAAGAAGGCCCATGACCTCATCTCCTCCTTGGGTACCACTGAATATTTAAATTGTTGACATGCAGGAACTTTTCTCAGCCCCACTTCTCAGCCACTGTAAAGGCCCAAATCCACTCCCTTTGCTTTGCCCAAACCTACCTGGACCTGCTTGTGCCTGCTCAGCTCTCCTCTACGTGAATAATAAACTGTTTCTCAAATTCTCTCAGTGCATGGCAGGTCCTCAGGCTTGACACCTAAACCAAGCTTTATATGAACTTCCTCCTGCTTTGCAACACCAACACAACACCAATGACCCACATTAAACACATACCCACACATGCACACCAAATGCCCAGATGCCACAACAGTTTGCTGTCATTTTTATGTTTGATGAGGTTTCATCATATTCCCATTTGCTTGCCAATATAGCCAGGAATAGGTTCCCATTATTTCCATTTTTGCCCAAGTGAAAATCCAAGGAAGTCTAGAAAGTGTCCCAGAGAGTAGAACAGTGACTAAATTCCTGCCTGGGATACTCTCCCAAACTCACCCTCTAATCACACACCCTAAATGAGGCACTATCTCGACAAGCTTCCATAATTAGTCATAATAATGGCTACATTGAGCACTTACTTTGTGCCAGGTATTGTGGTCAGCTAAACATATTATTTATTTTCATCTTCAGAGCAACCCTACATGATACATGTTATCTGTTATGGTTTGGATGTTTGACCCCTCCAAATCTCATATTGAAATGTAATCTCCAATATTGGAGGTGGGCCCTAATGGGAGGTGTTTGGGTCATGGGGGCAGATCTCTCATTAATGGCTTGGTGCTGTCCTAGAAGTAATGAGTGAGTTCTCACTCTGTTAGTTCCTGTGAGAGTTCCCATACTTGGCACTTCCCTCTTTCTTTGCTTCCTCTCTCACTATGTGATCTGTACACTCCAGCTCCCCTTCACATTCCACCATAAGTAGAAGCAGCCTGAGGCCCTCATCTGAAGCAGGTGTTGGTGCCATGCTTCCTGTACAGCCTGCAGAACCGAGAGTTAAATAAACCTCTTTTCTTTATAAATTATCCAGCCTCAGGTTTTCTATCTTTATAGCAGCACAAATGGACTAGGACACTATCATAGTCATCTATATTTTATGAATAAAAGAAATAAGCAATAGAGAGGTTTAAAAAGTTGTCCAACCAGAAAAGAGTACATCCGGAACTCAAACCCAGTCCAGCTGCAAAGGCTGGGCACTTAGCTGTCATGTTCTGCTGCATTCCCAATACTTTCTGAGAAGCCAGGCACAGGGGCTCAGGCCTCTTTCAGTCTTACATATCAGCGTATCTAATGGTAAACCCCAAGATTCAAAGATTACACCGTCTTGTTCCCTCCAAGATGCAAAGCCCTATTGCTGTGGTCTCCAACTGTCTCCCACTGACCCTTGGGTGATGTTCAGCTGATGTTCAACAGGGACATCATGCCTCGCACGAGGCTGTGTAAAAAGTGAGGCCCACACAAGATGACTGAACATTAATAAGATACTTCACGTGTGCTTATGTAAGGAAACCTATGATCCAATATATCCAAATCCCTCTTCCAACATAAGCAAAGGAGGAAAGGGGCCTGGCCCCATCCCAACTGCTAATCCCCAAGAGGATCTTTTCTTAATTCCTACTGTCATGACCTCAGAGGCTTCAAAGTACTCTGCTCTATACTCCAGGACAGAAGTGGGAACAAAACCCTCTCCTAATTCCCTCCAGAGGCCCACTGAGGCTAGGCTGCAATATTTAAATAATACTGCACTAAAGATCATGGATTAAGAGAGAAAATACAGAGAGTAAAATACAACTGGATATTCTTATTACAATGTTTGCTGACCCATCTTCAGCTTGGGGCCCCTACTTGCCAAACTGTATAACAGGCATTTAGCCATCCAGGTGTGGCCTCCTGGAACACATCTACACACTTCATAACCAGAACTCAGAGAACAAGGCCCATGAGCTTCCGTTGCCTAGCTGTGGCCTGCTTTCCAAGGTCTGATCTGCTGCTAATGACTAGGTAAATAAAAGAAATGTTACTTCCTTCAGGGAGAACCTCACCTCTACCACCAAGCTAGTTGTCTTTCCTCTGGCTTCCATAGGGTAACCACTTGAGATTGTAGCTAAATAGACCCCACAACCCATAAGGAATGCAGACATCAGCAACAGGCTCAGGTCATCTCCTGTCAGCACGTACTTCTCACACCACTGCAATCCCACTATTGAACCTCCATCACTCTTCCTGGATTACTGCAATACCTTCTCACAGATGACCTCACCTAGTCTATCCTTGTCCCACTACAGTGTTTCCTCAATACAGCAGCCAGAATATTTTTTATTGTGGTAAAAAAGCTTAACATGAGACCCACCAATGTACCCTCTTAACAGATTTTTAGGTGCACAACACTGTATTATTAACGGTATGCACAATGTATAGCCAGCCTCTAGAACTTATTCATCTCCTTTAACTTAAAATTTATGCCTGTTAATTAGAAATTCCCTATTTCTTCCTTCCCCAGGCCCTGGTAACTACCATTCTGCTCTCTACTTCAATGAGTTAGACTATTTTAGATTCCTTATATAAGTGAAATACCTTGTGAAGCTTGTCCTTCTGTAACTGGCTTATTTCACTTAGCATAAGTGTCACCAAATGCATCTCCTGTTCAGAATCTTCCAGTGGCTCCTATTTCACTCCAGGATAAAAACTAAAGAGCCTAGAGTGCCCTGCAGTGCCCTGCATGCTGCATCTGTGACCTCCGTGACATCATCTGCTACTTCTCTGCTCCATGCTCACATCACCCTAGCCACACTGGCCTTTTTGCTATTCTATAAACCTGCTAGGCCTGCCCACACCTCAGGACTATCATCATATGGGCTTGTCCTTCTGCTTGCAAGTTTTCCTCCAGTAACTGCCTGGTGATTTCCTTCGCCTTCTTCAAGTCTTTGTTTAACAGTCACTTTCTCAATGAGACCCAGACAGACCACCTTAATTAAAACTGCATCCTGGCCCCTACCTTCACCTGCCCGATTCCTGACCCTCATCTATGCTTGGTTTTTCTTTTTTCTTCTTTGTTAATTTCTTTTTTCTCTTTTTCTTTTTCTTTTTTTTTTTTTTTTTTGTTTTTGTTTTTGTTTCTGTTTTTTTAGATAGAGTCTCGCTCTGTTGCCCAGGCTGGAGTGCAGTGGTGCCATCTTGGCTCACTGCGACCTCCACCTCCCAGGTTCAAGCAATTCTCCTGCCTCAGCCTCCTGAGTAGCTGGGATTACAGGCCCACCACCACACCCAGTTAATTTTTGTTTTTTAAGTAGAGACGGAGTTTCACTATATTGGCCAGGCTGGTCTCGAACTCCTGACTTCAGGTGATTCACCTGCCTCAGCCTCCCAAAGTGCTGGGATCTATAGGCGTGATTTCTTGCCATAGCACTTACCACCTTCTAATGTAAAAGCTCCACAAGGATAGGAGTTTTTGTATCTTTGTTTTATTCCCTAGTATATTCAAAACCTATAGAAAAGTACCTAGTGCACAGTAGGCACTCAATAAGTAGCTATTGCATGAGTAAAGGATGGTACAGAATATCAGAGTCCAAGCTCTGGAGTCAGACCGGGGTTCAAACTCCAGCTCTACCCCTTACTAGCTTTATGATCTTGGAAAAATGTCTTGAGTTCTCCCTTGCTTCCACTTCTCAACCTAACAATAGTCCTTCTGACTTAAAAAATGTCATTACCTCAGCTTCCTTATTTAATTATGAGTATTCTTCCACCCTGTTTTACTACTGAGGAGAATGATTTTTCAAAGAAGTTATATAATCTGCTCAGGGCCTCAGAACTGTACATTTACAGCTTGGATTTGTTCCATATCTTTTGACCCAAGAGATTATTGTTCTTTCCTCAACAACATAGCAGCTTTACAAGCATTTTAAAGTCTCAGTATAATGTAAACTTGTCAAGAATACCAATAATCATTCAGATGTGCATGGAATTTTACAATTAGAAGCAGGCAGCAGTTTGGAGTGGGTTGGGTACATGAGAGTCACCTGAAGAAGCTTCATGAAAATGTGTATGCCTACTTGCACCTCCAATTCTCCAGGAGTAGGGTCTATGTATGTTCAGAAAGTTTATCAGATGATTCCTATGTATCTCCTGAATAAGAAACACTGCTTCAAAGAACTAAAGTTGGTTCTCAAAACCATCTCATAAGGTATATCTTACCGTTATTCCAGTTTTAAGGATTAGGAAAATGAGACTCAAAAACATGAAGAGCTGTGTGCACAACCACACAGCTGCCGAGTGGTTTGGCTGGAAACACAGACTCCTATCCTCAGGCTTGAATTGTGTTTACTATAAATCATGCAATTAGAAGTCAGTCAGGGCCAGGTGTGGTGGCTCACATCTGTAATCCCAGCATTTTGGGAGGCCAAGGCAGGCAGATCACGAGGTCAAGACTATCGTGGCCAACATGGTGAAACCCTGTATCTACTAAAAATACAAAAATTAGCCGGGCATGGTGGCACGTACCTGTAATCCCAGCTACTCAGGAGGCTGAGGCAGGAGAATCACTTGAACCCGGGAGGCTGAAGTTGCAGTGAGCCGAGACTGCACCACTGCACTTCACTCCAGCCTGGTGACAGAGTGAGACTCCGTCTCAAAAACAAAACAAAACAAAACAAAAAAGCACTCAGTCAGTCTGGGTCCTAGTCTTGTCTCCTGCCCTCAAAAGCTAAGTGATGATAATCACTT
This sequence comes from Piliocolobus tephrosceles, assembly GCF_002776525.5. Classification (NCBI taxonomy): domain Eukaryota; kingdom Metazoa; phylum Chordata; class Mammalia; order Primates; family Cercopithecidae; genus Piliocolobus; species Piliocolobus tephrosceles. The sequence continues at coordinate 77,562,318 of NC_045446.1, read as the reverse complement.
TTACCTGCTCATGTTTCATCTTGGGGGGAAATATTTATTTCTTACTTCCTGAAGCAAACAGGGTGAGGAACAAATGAGAAAATAGCAATGTAATAATAAAATAGCAGTGTTTATCCCAGAGAAGGGAAACACCCCACAGTATTATACTCAATCTTCATAACTGTCCTGCAGGATATATTTTTACTACTTTTACTTTACTGTGGCAGAGAGACATGTAAGCACACAGCTAGTATGTGGTAGAGAGATTCTGACATACATCTTTCTGATCCCAAAGTCCACATACTTTCCAATCTGCAATACTCTGGCCACAAAGGACACTGGAAAAATTAAGAGCTGTCAGATACATATTAGATAGAAAATATTGGAAAACCATATATTGTTGATGAAATTAATAAATATTAATTTATAATCACAATTCATATCCAGTTAAATTTAAATTATACTTACTGAGCACCTTCTAGGTTCTGTGGTAGTCAGAAAGATAAATAAGACTCAATTCTTGCTTCAATTGACCTAGCACATTTTTCTCACCAATGGCATGTATAACACCAGTCCTCAATTCAGATTTATAACATTTAATATCATCTTTCCTTAAAAGTGGAAAATTCTACTGCTGGGTGACTTCAAACAGATTCTTCAATGATATTGAGCATAAGAATAGAAAGCAGTCTATTCCAAGACTGTAGGATTCAACTAGACCTAATGATCCCTTAATCCTATTTTCTCTGAGACTGAGGGATTCAGAAAGATACTCACCTAGTTACACCTGAAAGCTAAACCAGAGAACCACTGGAGGAAGACAGAGAGGTAGATAAGGAAGAAACATTTCTTCCATTCTCTCTGGTTCCCATTCAAAGGCTGAAGCAAACCCAATAGTGGCCATGGCCCTTAAGGTATATGAGGAGCTAGACAGAAGTAAGACAGACCTTTACAAGAAGCCATATCAAGCCCAAAACCCAATGGGATCATCTGAGTTGTAGTTAAAGGTAAGGCAAACATCAGTGTCTAAGAAACAGAACTAGGATTAAGCCCAAATACAGAGCAGGAGATCTTGAGCTGCAATCAGACGCAGTTTGGAAAGGGAGGTCAAAAGTCTCAGAAAGCAGGCTGTTGACAAATTTGCCTTCAGAAAGTTAGCAGCCAACAAATTTCTGTTGCTTTTTAAATCAACATATTAGCTACCATGTTTCTGTGGACAATGGTACAAAAAAGATGGTTTTACAATAAATACTGGCCACTTGTGAGTCCTTCAGGCTGATCATTTGGGACATCACCAAGACTGTTATTATACACAGCTCTTTTACTGACTATGAACCATTAAACAGACACAGGGAGAGTCATTTCAGGACAAGGCCATGGAGCACTTTATCTCCAGAGAATCCTAAAGGTGAGATCAGATGGGATTTAACACTCAGTTTATAACAAAGTTTGACAACAACTCTATGGTCATTTTTATTTGTTTTGTCCTGTTCTTGGCCATATTACTATATGGTCTTGCTAATGATACAAATCTCAGTGGATATCATGACTTAGTAACCACTCCTAGACTAGGTTGTACATAATGCAATCGTTTGGAGAGTTGAAATTAGATGCATTAGAAAGACAACTGATTTTGACTTCCAAGTGATTTAATTGACATACAGCCCCTGGAATTCAGACAAGATAGGCCTGCAGGGAGGCTTTGCTATGTAGAGATACTGAAGAATGGCCTGGGAGCCTTTCCAAGCCTGGAAGAACTTGGATGGATGTAGAGGATGATGAAAGGTCATTCCTTTCCAGCTCCAACCCCAGTCCCAAGACAGTGTGGGGATTTGGGGAACCAAGTTCAGGAAAGGAACAGCTTGTCCCTTCAGCAGAGTTAAGTAGGGCCTGGGGGGCTGTTATGTTTACATTGAGTGGATTTTTTTTTCAGTCCTTACACACAAATTCAGGATGACCTTCTCTCTTCATTAGTAGCCTTGTAGGGCAAAGGACCTGATCCTTAGCCTGATAACCCCAAACAACTCCTAGGAGAAAGGAAATATGCCAACTATTATGGCATTTTGGTTGAGAAGAAAGAGCACTCCCTATGGAATCTAGACTCCTGGATATATGCAAGACTTTAATCCACCACTCACCTAAATCTTTTGTCTTTGTCCTTCATGAGCTCTTTGCTTTGTTCCAAGAAAGTAATACAAATTATCAATACTTTTTCTAATTTATAATAAGCATTACTGATAGAAAAAAATATCACAAAATATTATAGTGAAACTGAAAATAATGAATCTCCACAGGCTAAAAGTTGTTATAGGCAAAAACTAACTGAAGAATTATGCATCGCTGGGCATATAGTAAAATGCAAAAAGAAAAAAGTCACCTTAGAAAAAGCATATTCAGAAGAAATAATCAACAACAGCAACAAATAAAACTGTCAACAGCTAAAACCACACTCAAAAACATTAGCAAAAAAAAACCTTCTTGCAAAATTTGCATCTAAAATATTTTATCTGAAAAAATTGAATTTAAAACTATAAAGCCAAGAAAATGAAAACATAATGACAAAATTTAACAATAATAAAACAAATGATTATAACAAAAACTGATGACTACATTAACATTTATTATAAAATGTACACAGAAATAATTAATCTAGACCAATATCGGTAAAATAAAAGTAAAACTATAACTGCCCTGGATAGGAAATGATCAAGGAATTAAGTTGAATTAGTATAGAATGCTCCAAAAGAAAAGTGCTTTTCCCATAGATATTCATTTACTAAAGCATAACCCTGATTTAGAGATTTATTTTTTTTTAATATGGACATTAAGTACATTCAAGCCCAAAACAGTCAGGTAAAAACACTCACAGAGTCCAATTAAGAGTCAATACAACAGGATTTCAATGCCTGCATTCGACTCTGAGGATTCAATCTTGTCTCTGAAGCACATGGCTTTGATACCAGTAAGCCATGTGACTTTGGGAAAGTTACTTAATGTCTCTAAGCCTCCATTGCCTCATATGTAAAATGTACATGTTAATTTCATACCTTTCCTCTTGGTGTTTATATTGGACTATCCACGAGAAGTAAAATCATGAGAAGTCTTGCACACATCTTTCTTCTGAGAACTTCCTTATCCCTAGGTTTCCACACTTTAGGTCATATAACCTCAGGCTCTAATCATGACCTCCTGAACTAAGGTTAAGTATCTGACCCAAAGATATGTTTAGATTGGCCAGCAACCTGCCGAATCACTGCCCCACAAAGACACTTTATACTCAGTGATTACTGGCTAATCCAATCCATTAAGTCCACCCTTGGGGAATTTTAATGTCAGATGTGCAAAAAAAAAACAAAAACAAAAAACAAACAAACAAAAAAAACCCAAAAAAAAGTGAGCAGAGAGTAGGATTGGCAGAAGCAGAGAGAAAAAGAAGAAACAAGAGGCAGAAGCCATGAGGTACCATGGGTAAGTAAAAGCCATGAGTCAGCTAAAAGCAAATAGGCTGAGGAAAGAAGAAAGAATTGTCAGGAATGAAATAGGAAGAAGTTGGTGGAGAGAAAAAATAGAGCTGAAGTTGCGAAAAATAGAGCTGAAGTTGCTACACTGCAATAGTGAGGGTTATACAGAGAAACAGAACCAATAGGATATACATAGCTATATAAGAATATATTTATTATAGGAATTGGCTTGCATGATTATGGAAGCCAAGAAGTTCCAAAATATACCATTTGCAAGTTATAGAATGAGGAAAGCCAACGGTGTGGTTCAGTCCTTGTCGTAAGGCCTGAGAATCAGGAAGGTTGCTGTTGCAAGTCCCAAGGCTGTAAGGTCCAAGAACCCAGAGCGCCTATGTCTAAGGGCATTAGAAGACACATTTCTCAGCTCAAGAAGAAAGACTGAATTTTCTCTTCCTCCACCATTTTTCTCTATTCAGGTAGGCCATCCATGGACTGGATGGTGCCCACTCAAATAGGTAAAGGTGGATCGTTTTTACTCAGTCTACTGATCCAAATGCTAATATCATCTGGAAACACCCTCAAAGATTCACCAGAAATAATGTTTTGCCAGCTCTCTGGTTATCCCTTAACTCAATCAAGTTGATATAGCAAGTTAACTATCACAGTCATGAACTCAGAAGACGTCTCAAATTGTTACTGGGGCCCAGAGCTACTGACAGACTCATGCTGCTGCTGCTGCTGCTGAATTATATGTGGTGACAATGTTCCAGATTTCCAAAGACCTTACTGTGCAGCCTTTTGAATTTTCCCAGCCATCCCTGAAATAAACCTCCAGTGCTAGTGATATGAACAACAACAAGAACAAATGATCCTTCAGTATATAAAAAGATATTCACCCTCACTCATAATAAGATAAGATAAATGAAAATTAAAACTAAACTGAGATTTGATTTCTCTCTAATCAGGTTGGCAAATATTCAAAAGTTTGATAAGACACATTTTAATCAAGGCCCTGGGAAAATGTGTACTTCTCTGCTGGTGGGAAAACAAAACAGTACAACCCTGGGAAGGGGAATTTGGAAATTTGGTAATATCTAAGATGTATACATGAGGCAAAGTAGTAAAAAATATAACTGAAAAATAACTTAAATATCTATCAATAGGGGATAGGTTGAATAACTGTAGTACATCCACACAATGGTGTATAATTGTCTTGAAGAATAAAGATTTTTTTGGATGTACTACCATGTCCTCTAGGATTTAATGTTGAGTAAAAAAAATCAAAGCAGAGAAGAGTACACATAGTATGCTATTGTTTATCTAAGAAAGAAAAGTACTAAGTATATACATACACACACATAGTGCATTCTCACTATTCTCATTATTTGTGGTAGTTGTGTTCTCTAAAGTCACACTGAGCACTAAATTAGCAAATAACTGAACGGTTGCTCCTAATGGAAATACAGGGTTAGGTTCCTGTAAGCCCTGGTCACAATATTTTGATCAATGGCTCAATATATAACACTGTTTAATGTCTGATTCTGTTTAAAGATATCTTATTTAAATATATGTTGTTGATTCATTAACGTTGATCTCACAGCCAACAGCACTATAACTCATGCCTAAACAAAGGTTATCTAGTACATGGATTTTCCTCATAAGGCACATCAACAACCTTATTATGCTTAGTAACACCAAACAGCACTTCAGCATTATGCTTTGGGGCCATTGTTCATTGTGAAATCACCAAGAAAAAGCAAAAAGTGCAAAAAAAAAAAAAAAAAAAAAGAATAAATATATTGCAAAAAGGACACATGCTTACATATGAGAGCTGAAATGAGACGACAGAGCCTTATTTGACTCAGCTAGGAATATGCACATTGAATGATTCGGATTTTACAGTGCTTTACATGTATCCATGAATGACCATGGAAATGCTGCAAGTATTGATTTTAAGGTTACAAATAAATATTAGCATGTAGGCAAATTTGCAAATATGGAATCTGTGACTAATGAGGACTGATTGTATATATTTCTTATGTTTAAAAAATGAGTGGTTCCTGAAACTTTTTTCATTAAATAGTTAAAATTTTAAATGTTAAATTGAAGAATAAGCCACAAAATATAGATATATGTTGGAGATATGGTGGGTTCAGTTCCAGACCACTACGAGAAAGCAAATATAGCAATAAAGGGAGTCACACAAATTTTTTGGTTTCCTAGTGCATATAAAAGTTATGTTTATACTATACTGTAGTCTATTAAGTATGCAATAACATTACATTAAAAAAGTATGTGGCTTAATTTTTAAAATACTTTATAGCTAAAAAATGTTAATGATCACCTGAGCTATGAGCAAGTTGTAATCTTTTGTTGTTGGAGGATCTTGCCTCAATGTTAATGGTTGCTGACTAATCAGAATGGTAGTTGCTGAAGGCTGGGGTGACTGTAACAATTTCTTGAAAAAAGAAATGAAGTTTGCCACATTGATTTACCTTTCCTTTCATAAAATATTTCTCTGGAACATGCTATGCTATTTTATAGCACTTTACCCACAGTACAACTTCTTTCAGAATTGGAGTCAATTCTCTCAAATCCTGCCACTGCTTTCTCAATTAAGTTATGTAATATTCTAAATTCTTTTTTGTCATTTCAACAGTGTTCACAGCATCATCACCAGGAGTCAATTCCATCTAAAGGAACCACTTCCTTTGCTCATCCATAAGAAGCAACTCCTCAACCGTTCAAGTTTTATCATGAGGTTGCAGCAATTCAGTAACACCTTCAGAATTCAGTTCTAATTCTAGTTCTCTTGCTATTTCCACCACATTTGCAGACACTTCCTTTATTGAAGTCTTGAAACTCTCAAAATCATCAGTGAGGGTTGGAGTCAACTTTATTCTAAACTCTTGCTGATGTTGACATTCTTCCAAACTACTGCTCTTCCCATGAGTCATGAATATCCTTAATGGCATTTAGGATGGTGAATCCTTTTCAGAAGGTATTCAATTTACTTTGCCCAGGTCCATCAGGGGAATCACTATCTATGGCAGCTATAGCCTTACAAAATGTATTCTTAATTTTGACTCAAAAGTCAAAATTACTCCTTGATCCATGGGCTACAGAATGACTGTTGTATGAGAAGGCATGAAAACAACATTAAACTCCCTGTATGTCTCCATCAGAGCTCTTGGGTAACCACGTGCATTGTGTCAACGCGTGGTAATATTTGGAAATAAATCTCTTTTTCTGAGAAGTTGGTCTCAACAGTGGGCTTAAAATAGTCTGCAAACTATGCTATAAGGTGTTGTGCTGTCATCCAGGCTTTGATGCTCCACTTACAAAGCACAGGCAGAGTAATGTAATTCTTAAGAGCCCTAGGATTTTCAGAATGGTAAATGAACATTGGCTTCAATTTAAAGTCGCCAGCTGCATTAGCTCCTAACAAAAGAGTCAGTCTGCCCTTTGAAAATCTGAAGCCAAACATTGACTTCTCTTCACTAGCTGTGAAAGTCCTAGATGGCATGTTTTTCCAATAGAAGGCTCTTTCATCTGCATTAAAAATCTATTTAGTATAGCTACTTTCATCAATGATCTTATCTAGATATTCTAAACAACCTGCCTCAGCTTCTCCATCAGCACTTGCTGCTTCACCTTGCACTTTAATGTTATGGAGATAGCTTATTTCCTTAAATCTCATGAACCAACCTCTTCTAGTTTTAAACATTTCTTCTTCTGTTTCCTCACCTCTCTCAGCCTTCATATAATTGAAGAGAGTTAGAAATTTGCTCTGGATTATGCTTTACAATTAAGGAAATGATGTGGCTGGTTTGATCTTCTCTCTAAACCACAAAACTTTCTCCATATCAGCAATAAGGCTATTTCACTTTCTCATTGTTTTGTGTGTTCACTAGAGCATAACTTTTAATTTTTTTTTAAGAATTTTTCCCTTGCATTTACAACTTGGCTGTTTGGCACAATAGGTCTAGCTATAGCTAGTCTATCTCAGCTTTTGACATGCCTTCTTTACCAAACTTAATCATCTTTGGCTTTTGATGTAAGTGGAGAGACATGTGATTCTTCTTTTCACTTGAACACTTAAGAGGCCACTGTAGGGTTACTAATTAGCCTAATTATGTCTTAAGGAATAGGGAGGACTGAAGAGAGAAAGAGAGATGAAGGAATGGCTGGTCAATGAAGCAGCCAGAACACATACATTTATTGATCAAGTTTGTTATCTTATATGAGCATGGTTCATGGCACCCCCCAAAAACATAACAGTGACATCAAAGATCACAGATCACCACAACAGATACAATAATAATGAATAAATCTGAAATATTATAAAACTTACTAAATGTGACACAGAGACACAAGTGAGCATATGCTGTTGGAATAATGGTGCCAACAGACTTGCTTAACCCACGATTGCTTCAAACCTTTAATTTGAAAAAAAGAAAAAAACCCACAGTATCTGAGAAACACAATACAGTGAAGTACAATAAAACAAGGTATGCCTGTAAACAAAATTGGGAGAAAAAAACAGGATGGAGGCAGAGAAATAGAACATAAACTTCTCTACATATTCCTTGTTTCTTCATTTGATTTTGAACCACATAAGTTTTATACAATTATAAAATAAAATTAAACCAAAATGAAATTAAAGGCAATCTCTAAATTCGGATTGGAAATATTATTATGACATCATCATGTCCTTTCTTTTTAAAAATGTATTTCCTAGCTCTTCTCATTAAAAAGGCCTAGAGACAATAATCAACCCAGTAGCACTGAGCTCCTTCATAACTAGATAATGTTCTCTAAATGTCATTTCTCACTAAAAGAAGCCAGGCCTCTTTGGGAAAATGGCTGATTCTAGATCTGGGGCCAGAAATGTACGTGTTAATTCTAAAATATTTTTACATTCTAAATAGCAAGGACATTAACAAAGATTACTAAGGTCATGTCAGAAGGACTCAGGGGACGATTTAAAAAGAATCCCATTGGCTAAATGTGAGATGATGTGCATATGAATTAGAATAATAACAACAATGTATAAAAACACATCTGGCTGGGTGCTGTGGCTCACGCCTGTAGTCCCAGCACTTTGGGAGACCAAGGCGGACAGATCACAAGATCAGGAGATCGAGACCATCCTGGCCAACATGGTAAAACCCCGTCTCTTCCAAAAATACAAAAATTAGCTGGACGTGGTAGCGCATGCTTGTAATCCCAGCTACTCAGGAGGATGAGGCAGGAGAATTGCTTGAAGCTGGGAATTGGAGGTTGCAGTGAGCTGAGATCACACCACTGCACTCCAGCCTGGATGACAGAGCGAGACTCCATCTCAAGAGAAAACACACACACATCTAATATATTGAGATCATAATCACACACACACACACATATACACACAAACACACACACACATACACACATCTCATTGTTTACTTTAGAGGATGCTAGGAACTAATCCACTATTCTCAATATTGCTAATTAAAAGAAAATAATAAAACATTTTTCCTGCCCTTTGTTTTCAACGCTTATTTTAAATTCATGGGGTATAGATGCAGGTTTGCTGCCTGGGAATATTGTGTGATGCTGAGGTTTGGAATACAAATGATCCCATCACCCAGGTACTGAGAATAGTCACAATAGTTAGTATTTCAACACTTTCCCACTCCCTCCTTCCCCCGTCTAGTAGCCCCAGTTTCTATTGTTGCCATCTTTAGGCAATGAAGCCTACTTGATCATGGTGAATTAACTTTTTGACATGATTTTGGATTTGGTTTGCTAATGTTTTGTTGAGAATTTGTATGGCTATGTCCATCAGGGATATTGGCCTGTGGTTTTCTCTTTTTGTCATGTCTTTGCGAGGTTTTGACATCTATGATGCTGGCTTTTTAGAATGAGTTAGGGAGGAGTCTCTCCTCCTCAATGTTTTGGAATAGTTTCAGCAGAATTGGCACCAGTTTTTTTGTTTGTCTGGTAGAATTTGGCTGTAAATCCATTTGGTCTGGAGCTTTTGTTTTGGTTGTTGGTAGGATTTTTATTATTGATTCAGCTTTGGAACTCAATATTGTTTTGTTCAGGGTTTCAATTTCTTCCTGATTCAATATTGGGAAATGATGTGTTCCTAAGTAATTTATCTACTTCCTCTATATATAGTTTGCATACATAGAGATGATCATAATCATTTCTGAGAATATTTTGTATTTCTGTGGGATTGGTTGTAATGCCACCTTTTTTTCTGATTGTGCTCATTTGGATCTTCTTTCTTTGTTAATCTAGCTAGTTGTTAATCAATCTTGTTTATTCTTTCAAAAAACCAAGTTTTGATTTTTTTTATTTTTGTATGGATTTTGGAGTCTCAATTACATTATGTTCTGCAATTTCATTCTTTTCTCTGATTTTAGTTATTTCTTTTCTAGTCCTAGCATTGGGGTTAGTTTGTTCTTGTTTTTCTAGTTCTTCTAGCTATGATATTAGATTGTTAATTTGAGATCTTTCTAACTTTTTGAGGTAGGCATCTAACACAACCTTTCCTTTTAACGTTTCTTTTGCTACATACCAGGGAATTTGGTGTGTTGTGTACCTGTTTTCATTTATTTCAAATAATTTTTTTATTTCTACCTTAATTTTATTGTTTACCCAAAAGTTATTCAGAAGAAAGTTGTTTAATTTCCTTGTAATTGTATGGTTTTGAGAGAGCTTCTGTGTGTTACTTTATGTTTTTATTCTATTGTAATTGAAGAGTATGGTTGGCATGATTTCAATTTTTGTAAATTCACTGAGACTTGTTTTATGGCAAAGTGTGTGGTCAATTTTGGAGTATGTTCTGTGTGCAGATGAGAAGAATGAATATTTCTTGGTTGATGGGTGGAGTACTCTGTAGATTTCTATTAGGTCCAATGGGTCAAGTGTTAAGTTCAGAATTTCTTTGTTAGTTTTCTGCCTCAGTAATCTGTCTAATGCTGTCAGTGTGGTATTAAAGTGCTCCACTATTACTGTATAGCTGTCTAAGTCTTTTTGTAGGTCTAGAAGTACTTATATTATAAATCTGGGATCCAATGTTGGGTGTGTATCAGTATAGTTATGTGTTCTTGTTAAATTGTACCCTTTATCATTATACAGTGCCCTTCTTTGTCCTTTAAACCTTACTGTAGTTTAAAGTCTGTTTTATCTGATATAAGAATAGTGATTCCTGCTCTTTTTTTGTTTTCTGTTTGCATAGTAGATGTTTCTCCAACACTTTACTTTGAGCCTATGCATATTGTTACACACAAAATGGGTCTCTTAGAGAAAGGAGATGTATTGGTCTTGTTTTTTTATCCAATTCACTGTTCCGTACCTTTTAAGTGGGCTGTTTAGACCATTTACCCTCAAGTTTAATATTGATATGTGAGGTTTTGATCCTATCATGAAGTTGTTATCTGGTTGCTTTGTAGTTTGATTGTGTAGTTGCTTTATAGGATCTGTGGGCTACGTACTTGAGTATGTTTTTGTAGTAGCAGGTATCATTCTTTTGTTTCCATATTTGTTGCATGGAACTCCCTTATGGATATCTTGTAAGGGTGGTCTAGTGGTAGCAAATTCCCTAAGTACTTGCTTGTCTGGAAAAGACATTATTTCTCCTTTGCTTATACAGCTTAGTTTGATGAGATATGAAACTTTTTCGTACTTTAAGTTCTAGGGTGCATATCCACAACGTGCAGGTTTGATACATAGGTATATATGGGCCAAGTTGGTTTGCTGCAACCATTAACTGATAATTTACATTAGGTATTTCTCCTAATGCAATGCCTCCCCCAGCCACCCACCCTGACAGGTCCCTGTGTGCGATGTTCCCTGCCCTGTGTCCAGGTGATTTCATTGTTCAATTCTCACCTATAAGTGAGAACATGCAGTGTTTGATTTACTGTCCTTGTGATAGTTTGCTGAGAATTATGGTTTCCAGCTTCATTCATGTCCCTGCAAAGGACATGAACTTATTTTTTATGGCTTCATAGTATTTCATGGTGTATATGTGCCACATTTTCTTAATCCAGTCTATCATTGATGGACATTTGGGTTGGTTCCAAGTCTTTGCTATTGTGAATAGTGCTGCAATAAACATATGTGTGTATGTGTCTTTATAGTAGCATGATTTATAAGCCTTTGGGTATATACCCAGGAATGGGATTGCTGGGTCAAATGGTAATTCTAGTTCTAGATCCTTGAGGAATTCCCACACTGTCTTCCACAATGGTTGAACTAATTTACACTCCCACCAACAGTGTAAAAGCATTCTTATTTCTCCACATCCTCTCCAGTATCTGTTGTTTCCTGACTTTTTAATGATTCCCATTCTAACTGGCATGAGATGGTATCTCACTGTGGTTTTGATTTGCATTTATCTGATGACCACTGATGATGAGCATTTTTTCACGTGTCTGTTTGTTGCATAGATGTCCTCTTTTGAGAAGTGTCTGTTCACGTCCTTTGCCCACTTTTGATGGGGTTCTTTTTTCCTTGTAAATTTGTTTGAGTTCTTTGTAGATTCTGCATATTAGCCTTTTGTCAGATGGGTAGATTACAAAAATTTTCTCCCATTCTGTAGGTTGTCTGTTCACTCTGATGGTGGTTTCTTTTGCTGTGCAGAAGCTCTTTAGTTTTATTAGATCCCATTTGTCTATTGTGGCTTTTGTTGCCATTGCTTTTGGTGTTTTAGTCATGAAGTCCTCACCCATGCCTATGTCCTGAATGGTATTACCTAGGTTTTCTTCTAGGGTTTTTATGGTTTTGACTCTAACATTTAAGTCTTCAACCCATCTTTAATTAATTTTTGTATAAGGTGTAAGGAAGGGATCCAGTTTCAGCTTTCTACATATGGCTAGCCAGTCTTCCCAGCACCATTTATTAAATAGGGAATCCTTTCCCCATTTCTTGTTTTTGTCAGGTTTGTCAAAGATCACACGGTTGTAGATGTGTGGTGTTATTTCTGAGGGCTCTGTTCTATCCCATTGGTCTATATATCTGTTTTGGTACCAGTACCATGCTGTTTTGGTTACTGTAGCCTTGTAGTATAGTTTGAAGTCAGGTAGTGTGATGCCTCCAGCTTTGTTCTTTTTGTTTAGGATGTCTTGGCAATGTGGATTCTTTTTTAGTTCCATATGAACTTTAAAGTAGTTTTTTCCAATTCTGTGAAGAAAGTCATTGGTAGCTTGATGGAGATGGCATTGAATATATAAATTACTGTGGGCAGTATGGTCATTTTCACAATATTGATTCTTCTTATCCAGGAACATGGAATATTCTTCCATTTGTTTGTGTCCCCTTTTATTTCCTTGAGCAGTGGTTTGTAGTTCTCCTCAAAGAGATCCTTCACATCCCTTGTAAGTTGGATTCCTAGGTATTTTATTCTCTTTGAAGCAACTGTGAAAGGGAGTTTACTCATGATTTGGCTGTTTGTCTGTTCATGGTGTATAGGAATGCTTGTGATTTTTGCACATTGATTTTACATCCTGAGACTTTGCTGAAATTGCTTATCAGCTTAAGGAGACTTTGGGCTGAGATGATGGGGTTTTCTAAATATACAATCGTGTCATCTGCAAACAGGGACAATTTGACTTCCTCATTTCCTAATTGAATACCCTTTCTTTCTTTCTCTTGCCTGATTGCCTTGGCCAGAACTTCCAACACTATGTTGAATAGGAGTGGTGAGAGAAGGCATCCTTTTCTTGTGCCAGTTTTCGAAGGGAATGCTTCCAGTTTTTGCCCATTCAGTATGATACTGGCTGTGGGTTTGTCATAAATAGCTCTTATTATTTTGAGATACATTCCATCAATAACTAGTTTATTGAGTTTTTAGCCTGAAGGGTTGTTGAATTTTGTCGAAGGCCTTTTCTGCATCTACTGAGATAATCATGTGGTATTTGTCATTGGTTCTGTTTATGTGGATTATGTTTATTGATTTGTGTATGTTGAACCAGCTTTGCATCCCAGGAATGAAGCCGATTTGATCGTAGTAGATAAGCTTTTTGATGTGCTGCTAGATTCAGTTTGCCAGTATTTTATTAAGGATTTCTGCATCGATGTTCATCAGGGATATTGGTCTAAAATTCTCATTCTTCTTTGTGTCTCTGCCAGGCTTTGGTATTAGGATGATGTTGGCCTCATAAAATGAGTTAGGGAGGTTTCCCTCATTTTCTATTGATTGGGATAGTTTCAGAAGGAATGGTACCAGCTCCTCTTTGTACGTCTGGTAGAATTCAGCTGTGAATCCGTCTGGCCCTGGACTTGTTTTGGTTGGTAGGCTATTAATTATTGCCTCAATTTCAGAGCCTGTTATTGGTCTATTCAGAGATTCAACTTCTTCCTGGTTTAGCCTTGGGAGGTTGTATGTGTCCTGGAATTTATCCAATTCTTCTAGATTTTCTAGTGTATTTGCGTAGAGGTGTTTCTAGTATTCACTGATGGTAATTTGTATTTCTGTGGGATCGGTGGTGATATCCCCTTTATTATTTTTTATTGTGTCTATTTGATTCTTTTTTTCTTTATTAGTCTTGCTAGCTATCTGTCAATTTTGTTTATCTTTTCAAAAAACCAACTCCTGGATTCATTGATTTTTTGAAGGGTCTTTTGTGTCTCTATCTCCTGCAGTTCTGCTCTGACCTTAGTTATTTCTTGCCTTCTACTAGCTTTTGAATTTGTTTGCTCTTGCTTCTCTTGTTCTTTTCATTGTGATGTTAGAGTGTCGATTTTAGATCTTTCCTGCTTTCTCTTGTGGGCATTTGGTGCTATAAATTTCCCTCTACACACTGCTTTAAATGTGTCCCAGGGATTCTGGTATGTTGTGTCTTTGTTCTAATTGGTTTCAAAGAATATCTTTATTTCTGCCTTCATTTCGTTATTTACCCAGTAGTCATTAAGGAGTAAGTTCTTCAGTTTCCATGTGGTTGTGCGGTTTTGAGCGAGTTTCTTAATCTTGAGTTCTAATTTGATTGCACTGTGGTCTCAGAGACAATTTCTTGTGATTTCTGTTCTTTTACATTTGCTGAGGAGTGCTTTACTTCCAATTATGGTCAATTTTAGAATAAGTGCCATGTGGTGTGGAGAAGAATGCATATTCTGTTGATTTGGGGTGCAGAGTTCTGCAGATGCCTATCAGGTCTGCTTGTTGCAGAGCTGAGTTCAGGTCCTGGATATCCTTGTTAACCTTCTCTCTTGTTGATCTGTCTAATACTGACAGTGGGGTGTTAGAGTCTCCCATTATTATTGTGTGGGTTTCTAGGTCTCTTTGTAGGTTTCTAAGGACTGCCATCTTGCTGATGGATCTCTAACTACTGCACTAGCAGTGAGCAAAGCTCCATGGGCATGGGAGCCACCAAACCAGGCACAGCACAGAATCACCTTGTCTGCTGTTTGCTAAGACCTTGGGAACAGCACAGTATTTGAGCAGGAGTGTCTCATTTTTCCAAGTAGTCTGTCCCAGCTTTCCTTGGCTAGGAAAGTGAAATCCCCCAATCCCTTGCACTTCCCGGCTAAGATGACACCCCACCCTGCTACGGCTCACCCTCTGTGGGCTGTACTCACTATTCAACCATTCCCAATGAGATGAAACAGGCACCTCAGTTGGAAATGCAGAAATCACCCGTCTTCTGCATCAGTTCCCCTGGGAGCTGCACACCAGAGCTGTCCCTATTCGGCCATCTTGGAACACCCCGAGATATGAAATTTTTGGTTGAAATTTATTTTAAGAATGTTAAAAATAGGCCCCTAATGTCTTCTGGCTTGTAAAGTTTCGGCTGAGAAGTCCGCTGTTAGCCTGATGGGGTTCCCTTTGCACATGATCTGACCTATTTCTCTAGCTGCCTTCAAGATTTTTTCTTTAGCATTGACCTTGGACAGTCTGGTGACTATATGCCCTGGTGGTGTTAGTTTTGTATAGTATCTCCCAGGTGTTCTCTAGATTTCTTGCACCTGGATGTTTACCTCTCTAACAAGATTAGAAAATTTTTTTTGAATTATTCCCTCAATATGTTTTCCAAGTTGTTTACTCTTCCTCCTTCTTTCTCAGAAATGCCAGTAATTCAAAGCTTTGGTTGCTTTACATAACACCGTATATCTTGAAGACTTTGGTTGTTTTAATTCCTTTTTTTTTTTTTTTTGTCTGACTGGTTTAGTTTGAAAGACTGATCTTCAAGCTCTGAAATTCTTTCCTCTGATTGATTCAGTCTATTGCTAAAGCTTTCAATTGTATTTCAAACTTCATTGAATTTTTCAATTCCAGAAGCTCTGCATGATTTATTTTTAAGATGTCTCTTTCTTCATTTCCTGGATTGCTTAGAAGTTTCTTCGTGTTGATATTCAACTTTGTCTTGGATCTCATAGACCTTCCTTGCAATCCATGCTTTGAATTCTTTATCTGCAGTTTCTGAATTTCCATTTTGGTTAGGGACCCTTGCTGGACAAATTAATGTGATCTTTCTGTGTTGTCTCCACATTCAGACTTTTCATGGTGCCAGAATTCCTGTGCTGGTTCCTTATCATCTGGAGAGACTTTCACTTCTAATTTTTGTAGCTTTTTTTTTATAGGTAGATTTTTTCTTTTTCTTTCTCTCTCTATAATATTAATTTTTCCCTTCCTTTTTCTTTTCCCCCACTCCCTAGGGAATGTGACTATAGGGAATGCTGGATATAGTCTTTTGGCTTTGCTTCTATAGCCCTAAGCACTTTTTTTTAGCAGGTTTTATATTGGGCTATGCTGCTTCACCTACAAGTCAGTAGATGGTACTTATAAGTAAGTAATCTGTGGCCAACATGGCTGGGTATATACGTGATCCTTGTTTACAATAAATCACATTACTTGTTACTTGTTTGAAACAGCAGAAGCTATTTCCTCAGGCAATGGGCTGATTCATGGAAGGCACAGTGGTCTGAGCTCCATGTTCAGCCACTGGTGGGTGGGGGCCACAACGGGCAGGGCTGGACTGGAGGGTCCACCTACAGATTCCTGACAGCAGGCATGAGCATCAGTGCCAAGAGAGAATCCAGTGGGCAGCCACCAAATACCCAGAGGTGTCCTAGGCATGAAGCTGGGAAGCCTACTTAGCTCTTCAAGTTCTCTGCATGGGGATGGGAGATGGCCTAAACTCCTAATCTGGGAAAGTGGGTGCTCCAGATGCTTGGAGATCTGTTTGAGCACTGAGCAGACAGAGCCCCCACTATACTAAGATGCTTGCACAGGAGGGGCTGGTGACTCAGACTAACAGACTGGGCAAGCAGGTGCTCTGAATACCTGGAGATCTGCCTGGGCATACATCAGAGAAAGCTCGGTGCACCATGATCTATATCCAGGAAGGGTGGGGTAGCTCAGGCTGCTGAAGAGACAAGATGCTCCAAATGCCTAGAGATCTGCCTAAGCATGAAGCAGAGAGGGCGTCCCTGCACCAGGAACTCAGCCAAAGAAGGATAGGGTGCGTCCAGCTGCCGATCTACGAGAGAAGATGCTCTGAATGCCTGGGTGTGGAGCAGAGAGAGCCCCAATTCACCATGATCTATGTCCATGGAGAGTGAGGCAGCTTAAACTGCTGGCCCAGGGAAGTGGGTGCTACAAATGCCTGGATTTCTGCGCAGGGGTGGAGCACAGAGGGCTCTACTACACCACAATCCCAGGGGAGCAGGCTGAGGGTGCCCAGCAATGGCACGCACAGACTGGTTCCAGGTTTCCAAGCTGTCCCTAGATGCAAGTCTCACCTCTCTGGAGAAACTGCTGCTGTAGCATTTCTCCTCCACTTCTAGGCTTGCAATGAGGGACAGCACAATTCTAATGCCTGCTGCTGAAATGCCTTCCACAGTTCTGGCTGTGGAAGCTCCTATTCCACTCCAGAGTGGGTGCTCCAATCTCTGGCCTGAGATTATATTATTTGTGTGGCAATGCTGCTGGGTTGCCAAAGATGGCTGACTTTGTATGTGCCAGATTAAAAATGGCATCCTGATCTCAGTCCTGGGTCTGGGAATGTGTCTGCAGCTTTTCCTTGTCTTTCCATCACAGCATATTCAAGCCTCTCCCTGTTAGTCACAGGGCTTGGGAGAACCACAGCGCTGTATTTCAGCCGGAATTGCTCAGTGATATGGTTTGGCTCTGTGTCCTCCCCACCAAAATCTCATGTCAAAATTTAATTCCCCATGTTGGGGGAGGGAACCTGGTAGGAGGTGACTGGATCATGAGGTGTATTTCCCTCCTTTTGTTCTCATGATAGTGAGTTCTCATGAGATTTGGTTATTTAAAAGCACGTAGCAGGGCTGGGTGTGGTGGCTTATGCCTGTAGTCCTAGCACTTTGGGAGGCTGAGGCAGGCAGATCACTTGAGGTCAGGAGTTCGAGACCAGCCTGGACAACAGGGTGAAACCCTGTCTCTACTAAATGTACAAAAATATTAGCCAAGCATGGTAGCACGTGCCTGTAGTCCCAGCTACTAGGGTGGCTGAGGCAGGAGAACTGCTTGAACCTGGAAGGCAGATGTTGCAGTGAGCCAAGACTGCACCACTGCACAGCAGCCTGGGTAATAGAGCAAGACTCTGTCTCAATTAATAATAATAATAATAATAATAATAATAATAATAATAATAATAATAAAAGTATGTAGCACTTTTCCCTTCACTTTCTCTCTCCTGCTCTACCATGGTAAAATAAGTTTGCTTCCCCTTTGCCTTCTGCCATGATTGTAAGTTTCCTAAGACCTCCCAGCCATGCTTCCTGTATAGCCTGTGGAACTTCGAGTCAATTACACCTCTTTTCTTCATAAATTACCCAGTCTCAGGGAGTTCATTATAGCAGTATGAGAACAGAATAATGCACTTGGATTCCCAGTGGGAAGGTCAGTCACAGAGGAAGGCTCTCTGCCTCTCTCATGTACTTAGGCTTCACTCACCATTATCAGCCAGACACCATCACTGGAGCTGTTTGCTGGCATTCTCCTCCCTGGAATCGGTGATGTCCTTCATAATTCCATTGGATTCCCATTTTCCTTCTTGAATTAAAGCTCACAGAGTACACCTTTATGAACTATCCTGCTATTTCCAAGTAGCTAAGGCATGCTAAAAGCTTCTAATCTGCCATCTTAGGGGGAAAATGTCTGCCTTTTTTTATGTGAATTGGGCCTTAAAGCAATCAAGTAGGTATTGAAGAATTTTTTTTCCATAGAGGTATTTCCGATTACAAATAAAGAAGGAATGAGAGAATGTCACCTTTTTGCAAACTCCTTATACAGATATAGGCTTATTAATTGCTATGGACAAAATTTCACCCCCCCAAATTTTATATATTGAAGCACTGGATCCCAGTGTGACTGTATTTGGAGATAGGGTCTCTCTTAATCCATTTTCTGTTGCTATAACAGGATACCATAGACTGAGTAATTTATAAAGAAAAGAGATGTTTTTGGCTAACAGTTCTAAAGGCTGAGAAGTCCAAGATTAACTAGCCACATCTGGTGAGGGCTTTCTTGCTGTGTCATAACATGGTGGAAAGCATCACATACTAGAGGCATGAGCATAGGACAGAAAGAGACAAAGGGGGGCAAATTCCCATGATAATTAATCCACTCATGAGGGCAAATTCCTCATGATCTAATCACTTCTTAAAGTTCCATCTCTTAATACCATTACAACGGTAGTTAAACCTCAACATGAATTTTGGAAGGGACATTCAAACCTTCAAAGGCCTTAATTACCTTAAGGAGGCAATTAAGATTAAGGTCACAAGCATGGAACCCTGATCCAATAGGATGAGCATCCTTATGAGAAGAGGAAGTGACACCACCAGAGCTCCATCTTCATGCACACACAGAGAAAAGGCCATATGAGGGAACAATGAGAAAGTAGTCATCTAGAAGCCAGGAAGAGGTCTTATCCAGAAACAAACTTTATTGGCACCTTGGTCTAAGACTCTGAACCTCTAGAACTGTGAGAAAATAAATTTCTCTTGTTTAAATCACTCAGTCTTTGGTATTGTTTTGGTAGTCCAAGGAAGCTAATACATTGACATCAAAGGAGAGAACAGACACTATTTTTTTTTATGGACATATACACCACCACCTACAAGGTGATTTTATTTATAAAAAATTATGAATCTGAACCACATCAAGATTTAGCTTTAAGTACTAATTTCATGGAACCACATGGAAATGGAGAGAAACAGAGGAACATTTCATGATACCATGGGGAGCAACCAGCAAAACTCAGAGTATGAAAAATTTCATAGGAAAAATGACTGTTTCATCAACAAACATATCTCAAGGAAATAATACAAAGTAGAACCTATGACTTAAAAGATATTGAATAGATATATCATCTAAATGCAATATATAAACCTTCTTTAGATGCTGATCCAATCAAACTGTGTATGTGACTGTGTGTGTGTGTGTGTGTATGTGTGTGTGTGTGTGAAGGGGTTGGGGGCAGACAGAGAGAGAGAAATTTGAGCCCTGAGTGGACATTTCATGTTATTAAATAAATGTTTAGGTTTATCTTTTAAATTCTTGATAAAACAAGATATCTGGGATTTGCTTCAAAATAATCCTATGGTATGATAGGAGACATGAGAAAGGGTGTAGATAAAACAACAGCAGTAGAGAATTAATGTAGAAATTATTATAGGTTCAGGAGTTTTATTCTACTAGTCTCTCTATGTCAAGTTGAAATGTTTGCATTAAATGTTTACTTTGATTTCAACTCCCATTTACCAGCAAACTGAATATATCCCTGTTTCACATATTTTGAAAGGATCCAATCAGTATAGAATTGTTGTCAAAATTAAATGAAATTGCCTATGGAGAACAGGGAGTCTGGTGACTAGAAAAGATAACAGAAAGTTCAGATATGATGGCTAAAATACTATGTTTCAGGATTTCAGCTTACCTCAAAATATACTGTGCAATTAATTCAAAAAATCCTGTGTTGATTCTATGCAAATAACACAGACAAAATGGAATTCCTATACATTTAGTATATATTCAGAAATAGAATCTTAAGCACTGCAGCTTTGGTTCCAAATGATTATTTACTGTTTCCCTGCCTGGTGTCCAGCACATGAAGACTTCTTTAAGTCCCATCTACCGAATGCATACCATACTACCAAACTCAGCAATGAATAATCCCAAGTAACTCTTGACATGACTAACATTATTGCCTCTTTTTCTACACCATGCATACCTGCTATTGCCTTCTTCAAGTCCAACATACCCAGTTGCTCTCTCCATTTTGACCTTATCTCCTTTCAGGGGTCATTTAATTTCTCCACCTAGGTTAAACTCCTCAGGATAGCCATTCCAAGTCCTAAGGCATGGGTAGCCCTGCCACCAGTTTCTCCATGAGTTCCCACAGCAAAGATGATACCCCTTCAAAATGCCTCCTTCCTGTCTGTCCACCCTACCCTTGCTATCTCACTATCCAGCCTAGGTATTGTCAGAACTTTCAAATCGTTCTTTCAATATCTCTTACTACCTCTCTGCTGACACTTTACTTCCATTTTGCAATATAACTTTGTCCAAATTTCAAAAAAAGCAATAAGTCCAGGATAACAGTAGTCTCTCACGTGGCCTCCCTAAGACAGATACCATGTTGCTGTTGACCTAGTTGCATTTCACTGTTAACAGAAATCAACTGATTAGGCAATTTAGGGAGTATTTTGCACCCATTTTTTTCATTTTCACTAAGTAGGGTGACCTTGTAGAACTGAAATGGTTATTCCCCAAAGTAAGACTAATGGCTGGCAATCTTAACGCTTCTGCAGTTTTCAAAAATGCTGGATTCCATATTCTCTTACAAGAGAATAACGCAAACCTCTAATTTTCCACCACTGTCTATTCCAATTGAGCCAAAGAATTTAGAATGATTTAGTGCCCAAATAGGATATATATTCAGCATGGAAAGAACAGAAAGATTACAATTAAATGTTTGATTAAATCACATCCCTTATTCTAGGCTTCAGTTTCATTACTCATAACATAATCTCTCTCTCTTTTTTCTATTTTTTACTTTCATTTATTCCCTGAAATTCTGAGAGTCCTTTGAGGTCAGAGATTGTATTTTATTTTCTTTGTATCTCCTATGCCAAACACAGTTCTTTCAAATAGTAGCATTAGGTTAATCTTAAACAAATAAATGTCCACGGTTCTGTGAAATTGTGACTTCCATAGAGATATCCAAAACACCTGACATCATCAACAGCTCTGCATAGTAGTAACAGCCAACCATTTATGATGAAAATGAGCTACAGACACATTAAAAGCCTGCCCCAAATTGTGAGGTTCAGTTATTGGCCACAATCCTGGAGAGGCAACAGTGTACAATGAGAAGTGTGCCAGAATCTGCTTCAATTCAAGGTACTACTGGAATCAGCATTATCTTGTGCAAATATTTTCAATATTTTAAGTCAAAAATGTATTTAATATACCTACCTAACCTACTTTCTCTGGTTTGTAAGAAAAAAAATCAGAAAATAAATGATGTGAACTTAAAATCAGAAAATCTGTCGGGGAGACAATATGAAAATGAATTTGAGAACTATGAAAGAATTAGAATCACGAAATTCAATGTGGGAATGAGATATGGAGATTTCTGGTTTAGAGAAAGAGGAATGACACAACTAGTTACTGAACAAAAGAACTAAGCAGAATGGCAAGTTTGGGTGGTGTCAGGGATAGGACAAGAGTGAATAAAGGTATCATATTTCAACAAAGAACAACAATCTGAGTACAGATTCTTAATGGTTTTTCAACTTTACAATGGTGCGAAAGTGATATGAATTCAGGAGAAAGCACACTTCAAACTTATAATTTTGATCTTTTCCTATGCTAGTGATATGCAATATGAGACTCTCTCACACTGCTGGATAGCAGCAGCAAGCCATGTTATTTTTCATTTTCAATACAGTATTCAATAAATTGCATGAAAAATTCAATGCTTTATTATAAAATGGGCTTTATGTTAGATAATTTAGCACAACTGTAGGCTAATGTAAGTTTTCTGAGCACATTTAAGGTAGACTAGGCTGAGCTATGATGCTTGGTAGGTTAGATTTTTTTTTTTCTTACTAACCAGAGAAAGTAGGTTAAGTAGGTATATTAAATACATTTTTGACTTAAAATATTTTCAACTGATGATGGGTTTATTGGGATGTGGCCCCATTGTAAGTCGAGAAGCATCTGTATAAAGATTCGATAGAAATATCAAAGGTAAGGTAGGGAAAAGATGACTCATAATGATCAGTTACAAACTCATTTCTAATCATATTAACAGAGGCAGGAGAGAGAAATCTTAGGCAGTCAGGGGTGGGTCACCAGTGAAACCCAACCTTCAAGCCAAAGACAGTCCCAAGTAAAACCTCGGACCAGAGTGAGAACTTCTATTCCTGTTTGCCCACTCTTTCCCAATTGGTCCTTTTTGAATATTGCCTTTCAACCAACTGAATGTTGCCTTTTCCAATATGGCCTGTGGCCTGCCCTGCCCCTATCCTGTGCCTATAAAGGCCCCAGACTCAGTGGGTAGACAGAGAGAGATGACCTGACTTTGGGGAAGACAACCTGCTCTTCACATCCCCTCTCCAGCTCTCCTCTCCACTGAGAGCTGTTTTCATCCCTCAGTAAAATTCTCTGCCCTCACCATCCTTCAGTTGTCAGTGTGACCTCATTCTTCTTGGACACCAGAGAAGAGCTCGGGACCCACCGAGAGAGGGTACCCAAAAAGGCTGTCACACTGGCCCTTTGCCCTCACCAGCAGAGGGCAGCCACCCCACACACTGGGGCTACGGGCCAAATGAGCTGCTAACACACCGCCATCCATCAGACTGTAGACAGCAGAAGTAAAAGAGCTAATTAGCACACTAACACCCCCTCTGGGGTTTCAGGGTTATGGGCACCCTTGCCTAGGCACCACTGTGTTCCCCTCAAGGTGACACACCTGGTCTGGCCACGTGCCCTGCATGGAGCTTGTTCCTGTGTCAGCACCCAGAGCAGCCAGCCCAATTACACACTCACTTGCTCATGTGCTCCCTCCCTCAAGGGGCTGAGCACAGTGAGCCAAGTAGACAGGGCACCCCTGCTGGGAGTCCAGCAAAGGGGCTGAGAAAAATCCTGCATCAATATGACTTCCCAAATTAATACCCCTCAGTGGCTCTTATCATTAAAAGATAAAAATCCAATCTATTATACATGGACCTTAAAGCTCTTCATTATACAGCCTTTGGCCACTTCTCTACCCTAAGCTTCTGCTACAACAAGCAATAAAACTAGCTACAGTTTCCTGGATGCACCACATTCTCATATTTCTTCTGTGCATTTAGACATCCTGTTTCCTCGTCCTGGAATATCCTCCCTCCTTCAGCTGCCTGGGTTTCTATTTGTTCTTCAAGACACAGTTCAAGACACCTTCTCCATCCAAACCTACCTCACATACACTTTTCACTTGACGATTTGTGTACTCCTTCATCTTGGTGCCTAGCAAACTACTAAATTTCTGTTTCTAACATTGTGGCTTGTCTTGCCAGACTGTGACCCCATGAGTTCAGAAAATGTGTTTACACCTCAGTATTCCAATGACTACACATAGTAACACCTATCAAATATTTGTAACTAGCTGGAACAATAGCACAGCCTCTGCAAAGATAACACACAGTCCTGATAGCATTTTTCCCTAACAGTGTGAATCTCATTTCTCTCTCTCAATCTCATTCTCTTCTTCTGCTTTCCCAGTATTGCACATTGTCTCTTGGAGTGAGGATAAGGGATAATCCATTTCTGCTTCAGTCTTTACATCAAATGGGCATTTCTGTGACCTTTTGTCACCTCCCACCATGGCTTTGGAATTAAAGCACCTATTGGCCTTATATAAATGTTCAGAAAAAGAAGGTGGACTCATTTTAAGTAAATTAAAACATATTCAGGGAGGAACCAAATCTACATAGGCTGCAAATAAATAAGGAAGAAGAGAAAAATTCACAGTGGGACAGGCCCAAAAAGAGTTGATTCATAGGTTTTAGAGAAAAGTTTAAAAATTGGATGAACTCTTGGTCCATTTGGGCTGTTACAAGAGAATACCGTAGACTGAGTGATTTATAAACAACAGAAATTATTTCTCACAGCTCTAGAGGCTGGGAAGTTCAAGACTAAGTTATTGCCAGATTCAGTGTCTGGTGAGGGCTTATTTCCTGGCTCATAGATGATCATCTTCTCATTTTATCTCACATAATGGAAAAGGAAAGGGAGTTCTCTGGGGTCCCTTTTATAATGGCATGTATCCCATTTATGAGGACTCCACCCTCATGACTTATCATCTCCCAAAGGCTCCACCTCCTGAGACCCTCACATTGGGAATTAGGTTTCAGCCTATTAATTCAAGGAGAACACAAACATTCAGACCACAGCAGTTGGCACACCTAAATACACTCCTCATTTTTTTCTCAAACCAGATAACAATAACATGGAAATAATAGGAGGTGACAAAGTAAAAACAAAGTGAGACAAACAATTCTTTTGAGGACTTTGTAAACTAGATACTGAGGACCATGAAGTGCAATCTTAAATCAGAGTGGAGTGAAAGTGTGTGTGTGTGTGTGTTAAAGATAAGATTTAAGTCCATCTGTGGGTTGGAATAGAAGAAAAAGGGAACTCAGAAAGGATACTGTTGAGGCTGAAGAGAGTGGGGCCGGGAGCCCAGGGGAGGGAAGGCCCTTCCTCCTCCCAGATGAAGGCATCCCTACCTGATTTTCCAGCTCATCTCCCAACACCACCCCAACACATTCTCCTTCTAACCCCCTCCTACTCTCTCTGATTATGCTACACTTTCTTATGCTTTCAAGGTTTTGCACACATTTTTCCCTCCACCTGGAGTGTCAGTCCCCCTATTGTCTCTAGTAAACTCTAACTTACTCTTTTCAGACACAACTTATTGATCTTTTTTACTGGGAAATTTCCTTCATTCTCCTATTTAAGCAAAGTAAATGCTTCCTCTCTGGTACTCACAGACTTGTACATTATACACTTACTGGTGTTTTTATCCCTTCTGACTCCTGTGAAAGAAAAATAAATCTTGGGGCTCCCAAAGCACTAAGTTAAAGGGAAAAGTCAAGCTGGGAACTGCTTAGCATAAACCTGCCTCCCATTCTATTCAAAGTCATCCCTCTGCTCACTGAGACAGATGCATAGCTGATTGTCTCCTTGGAAAGACTAATCAGAAACTCAAAAGAATGCAACCATTTGTCGCTCACTTACCTGTAACCTGGAAGCTCCCTCCCTGCTTCAAATTGTCCCACCTTTCTGGACAGAACCATATACATCTAACATATATTGACTGATGTCTCATGTCTCCCTAAAACGTATGAAACCAAGCTGTGCCCTGACCACCTTGGGCAAATGTTGTCAGGACCTCCTGAGGCTGTCATGGGTCTGTGTCCTCAACCTTGGCAAAATAAACTTTCTAAATTGACTGAGACGTATCTCAAATATTCGGGGTTCACAATCCCCACCAGAGTAGGAGTGCCTTAAGGGGAAGAACTATGCCTGGTTCATAGTACCTGGCAGATCGAACATTTGTGAAATGTTAATGAATGAATGAGTGAGGATGGGAGAAGTCATCGGATACTTTAAGAGCTTTGAGATGGCAAAGAGGAAAAGTATGGCCCCTTCCTGGCTGAATGGGCTGATGACTAAAGAGAAGACAGAACTGCCTGGAGCAGCCTCTATTGGAAATTCAGTGGAAAGTCGTCTAGAGATGATGGTAGGATTAGGAAGCACAGTGAGAACATGACTGAAATTTCATGCCAATGGTATCCATTAAAAAAAAAAAAAGCCCACAAAATTGAAGTTCGTGACCTTTCTGTAGAGTAAAAAGCAACTCTTTTCACTCCCACAGTCAATAGCTTTATCTGGGAAACAAATTAAGAGTGATCAAATCAGATTTATGAGACCTCGGGGGCAGAGTGTCTCAGACAGCTGGGGCTTTCTAGAAGGCATAAAAATACCAATGCTTTGTCCAAGTCCATGATCAAAGGTTTGCCAGACTCACTCATGAAGAAGAAAATCCACTTAACAAGATTAAGAAAATCTTTGATTTTTAATCTGCTGTTGTGTGAAAATATGAGTTTTGTTCAACTAATAGAATTAAGTATCAATTAGAATGCTTTCAAAGTCTGTATCACAACCATGATTTAGCAATACCAACTGGACGTGTGGCTAGTGAGAAATCATCAGATATAAATCAAATATCAATTTGAATGGACTTACCTCATCTCACTCCCTTTCCTGGAATTCTACAATCCCAGAACATTACAGAATATTGGATCTGCAAGGAAACTTGAAGTGAATATCAAGGCCAATAAACTCATGTTATCAAAGGCCAGGGTAGAAAAGTGAATTACTCAGGCCTCCCACTTCGTTAGTGGTTGACCTGAGCCAGAAACACAACTTTTCTCATATTTCCATTAAATGATTTTCCCCTTACACCATGTCAGGAAAATAAGGTTAAATTAAGTTCATTGTTGTCCTTACAATCAGTCAGTAAATGATTCCATATGGTTCAAAGTTTTTTGTCCCTATAATTGACGTAGGAGATGGCAAGTGGATTTTGGAAGAGAGAGGGCTTGAACAGAACGTTTGGAAGAGTGATTTGAATCCATGGAGTATAAGAGGAGAAGGAATGATGTTCCTAACCAAGATAAAGGAAAATATTACAATGAATGATTCAAGGGAAACTGATTGTCAAATCTAAACTGGAATTAACTTGTTTAGAAAAGTATTGCTCAGAACATATTCTACAGAGCACTGATTCCACAATATGCTCTATTTAAAAAAAAACAAAAACAAAAAGAGGGGGAATTCTGTGTTCAAACAAGATTAAGGAATGTCATATACCCTCCAGTGTACATTGGTGTGTTAAAGGTGCCAAGTCTTCCTGCAGTCAAGAAACTTCTTTATTGTAGTTTAAACTTTATACTGAATTAATTTTCACAAACTGAACACAACCGTCATTTAGATCAGGCAACAGCACCCCAGAAGTGTTTAATTTTTTTTTAACACTTTCTGAAATTCATTTGACCAGAGAGGAGGTCACCAAACTTTTCCTGTAAAGGGTCAGATAGTAAATATTTTAAGTTTTCTGGCTACATACGGTCTCTGGTATGTGTGGCTACTGAGAAATTATCAGATATAAATCTGATATTGCATATTTTTCTTTTAGTACAACACTTCAAAAATATCCAAGCCATTCTTGGCTTAAGGACTATACAGAAACAGGCCACAGCTTGATTTTGAGCTCTTTACAGACCACCTGCCATAGACCCCTCTTTCATGTTCCCTTTTTTATATAACGCTTATTAGCATCCTATAACTTCAGGTCTGCTACAGACATTTTAGAAAATGTAGTTTAGCAAAAAGGCTCTCAAACATTGAGCATAATAATTAAGTGAAGAACTGGTTAAATGCAGACCCCGGGTCTGAAATACACATTTTCCTTAAGCACCCTAGGTGACTGTGATACAGGCAGTTGAAGAATCACACATGAAAGGGAAAACTGACAGAAATGGAGAAACAAGGGTAGTGATGACTTTCATGGCCACATACAATGATGGAAAAGTGGGAGAGCTCAGTTATGACAGAGAACATTTTCAAAGTCTCTTTAGGGGAAACTTGGCATCTCCCTAAATTATCAAAGGTGGACAATGGAAGAAGTTTCAAGAGAGGTGAAACAGTCACAACCCCTAATCATCCAAGGTTCCCTATTCCCTTGGGATGTCTCGCTTACCGTCTCTGCCACCACCATAGACTGGTGGGATTGGGTGTAAAAGAGGCTTTCTCCTTTTCCTGAATTCTTTCTGTAAAGCTGGGGAAAAAGAGGCATTCATTCTGGGCTTCAGTAAAGACTTCTAGAAAACATAGAAGAAAGAGACCTTTAGGTAGGAATCAACTTTTCACCCAGCTCGTTAACAGGCTAAGACTGAAGACTATGTGCTAAAGCAGACCTTGCTCTGGGCCCCTGGACCATCCCTTACTAGTTATAAAATTCTTAATCTATCAGAGTCTCAGTTTACCCTTCTGTAAAAATGGAGATAATAACTCTTTCCATTTGGGACTGAGAGTTTTAAAGGAAATAACATATTAAGAATGTCTGACACCTGATAAGTGTCCACAGGTGAGTCAGACATCTTGCTACCTTAAAGTAGAACCCAGAGAGGCCCTGAGAGAAACAGAAGTTCTCGATCCTTCCTACTGAAAGTCTTTGAGAACCCTGCCTCTTCCATGAATTACAGATAGTGAGAGTATCTTCAGAGAGCTCTCACCTACATATTGTACCATTTCCTTTAGATTAAATTGACTTCTCCTTTCAGGATATGAATCAGTAAAGCCCACTTAGCACAAAAGAGACACAGTTATAGAGTAGCAGTTGGAGTACATTTTATAACAGCACCTCCAAACCCATAATCATGCCTGGTCTAGAATACTCCCCACTCTATTTACTGGACACAGGCCTCAAGGACAGACACTGTGTCTGGTTCTCCTTTGTGTATCATTCTTTCCAAAAAATACTGGTATAGCAATTGAGGTAGCAATTAGCCAGGAAAAAAAAAAAAAAGGTAAAATTTTTATGAATCTTGATAAAGATTTTACTTTCCTGCCTAAGTGGAGCACATTCTGCATCTGATCAAGCCATCTCAGGTGTGTGGGGATGATACAAGGCCACCAGGTACTCATTATCAACATCGGTTCTCCCTGGCTGATAACGTAGCTGGAGTAGAAAACTACACTGAAGCTGTATTAACCATAGGACAGCTCTGAGATACTGACTGTTTAGACTAAAGCCCTGAAATTCTATTATTTTCTTGTCATTTGCCTCTCCTAAGGGCTGAGAAGAATCACAATGGATTGTGAGTTGGAGTTCCACAGTGATTAAGGTTTTGAAACCCAGATCTCATTCATCTACTTTTCTTTCAGTCATGGCTGAGCGAAAGCAGAGATGTGGGACCTACAAGTTTCCACTCCCTTAGAGCCTAACTGTCTCCCATGATTCTCCAAGCATTGTCTTACTTCTGTTCTAAAGAGAGAAAGAGTTTTCTCCATAGGATTTTAATTAATTTAGACCAGAAATTGGTATGCAACATGCAGTCCTAGATATGCGAACAGTGAGACAGATCAACATGTCACTTCATTTGGCTATAATTTAATTACAGGCAGAAATTCTTTCCAGTGTTTCCCATATCCCCTTGATGTTTAGCATGTAAGGACAACTTTATTTGGATGGGAAAACATTTTCAAGAAGAGCTTCTGAAAAATCAGGCTTGGAAACAATTGAGGTGTTGGCAGGAAATTTCTTCCGAGGTGTGAGTAGCCCCATCATTAGCATATACCTTATGGTCAACAAATATTAGTCAAAGCCTACTATGCAGATGGCACCACCCTGGGTGCTGGGAGCCCAGGACAAGCAGGACCCTGCCCCATGAGGGAGCTTCTATTTCAATTAAGAAGCAACACTAAAACATTGTTTACATTAATAAATGTAGGATGAGAAATTAGGGTAAATATCATGAAGAAAAGTACAAGGAGTACAAAAGAAACTGGTTTTGCTCTGCAGGAATTAGGGATAGTTCTTTGAGGAAGAGACATTTAAATCAGGATTTGAAAGATGAGGAGCCATTAGCCTGGAGTGGCATAGAGAATGCTTTAAAATAAAAGAATACCATGAGCAGAAGGTGGTATTCCTAAGGTGGAAAAGAGCAAATCAGGGAGCCAAAAGATCGTGTGGCTAAAGCAGAGTGAGGGCAGACAGTCACTCCCATGCAGTGGTGAAGTTAAGGATTGGGGCCATTATCCTAAAAGCAATGAGAAACCATGAAAGGGCTTCCAGGGAATGAACGACATCATTAACTTTTTTTTTTTTTTATCTTTTGAGACAGAGTCTCGCTCTGTCACCCAGGTTGGAGCACAATGGCACGATCTCAGCTCACTGCAACCTCCACCTCCCGGGTTCAAGCAATCCTCCTGCCTCAGCCTCCCGAGTAGCTGGGACTACAGGCGCATGCCACTACACCTGGCTAATTTTTGTATTTTTAGTAGATACGGGGTTTCACCACGTTGTCCAGGCTGGTCTTGAACTCCTGACCTCAAATGATCCACCTGCCTCGGCCTCCCAACGTGTTGGGATTACAGGCGAGAGCTACTGTGCGTGGCCTAACTTTGTATTTTTTAATGATCATTTTGGCTATTGTGTAGGGAATAGGCTGGAGAGAAGCAGGAGAGGTTTCTGGGAGGCCAGTTAGGAGGCATTACTGTAATCCAGGAGAATAATCTACATGTGCTCCCAAGCACCAGGCCATCGAAGGAAAATGCTGGTCAGCTGTTGGCGTCTTTTGAAAAACTAATAATTAACTCTTCCACCTGTGGAAGGAAAAATTCAATTCAATTAGACTCTAGTTACTAGAGCTTCAGGAACTGCTGGGGGAGGAGCTGCAGGCTGCCTATCAGACCAGAGCTATGTGACCTATAGACAGAGGTTTTCAGTGTGAGACCCAGTATCCACAGAATCCCCCTGTTAGGGCTTGGGTAACCAGCTGCAGGCTGTCTTCAATCACTCCTGGCAGGGCAGATACTGCCTGGTGACTTGAACACAGATCTTGCCTTTGAGCGAGTGAAGAGATAGTGGGCAGAGGAGGAAGAGGCATGGGTGGAGACAGGAGTTCGAGTCAGACACTAAGGTGAAGCCATGTGTGAGCCCTGTGACCTTGCACAGCTGCTACCCTCTTGTGCACCTTACTGCAGACTGGGACTAATATACCTGCCTTATCGGATTTTGTGAGAATTAATTTAAAGTAAATGAGTTAGAGTGCATAAAGCATTATTTAGTACAAAACCCGGCCCTGAGAAATCCTCAGTAGTGGACAGTTGCTGATTTTCTTAGCTGGGAGGTACCATAGACTGCCAGGGAATTTGGACCCAGGCTCAGGTTCGAATCTCACCTCTACCACTTAGTCTTTGTGACTTTGTAAATAAAGTTAATAAAATTCTCTGGGTCTCAGCTTCCTCAAATGTTCAAATGGGAATAATAAAAATTACTGGAAAAGGTGGTCATGGAGATTAAATGAGTTAATGTGATTCACTTTTATTTCTGTTTCCACTTCCCCATAGGGAGGTGCATATGAGCAGCCTTTTCTCAAAGTCAGAGGGGGAGCCGCCTAGGCAGTGAGCGGAGGGAACTGAAATGAGACAAATATGAGTGCAGATCAGAGGACTTAGAGGCAGGCAGGTAACACCCTCACTCCATACCTGCATCTGTCTGCACAAAGAGGAGAGGATCATTCAGAGTGAAGCTGAATCATTCTGCCGGATCTCCCTGGGGAGAGACTAATTAGCATTTAAAGAGATGCTGGAAATGGATATCACTGATAAGGTAAAACCTTGCCATTCAGAACCCTGCACTAAAAATGTGCATCCTGCTCTGACAAGGAAAGAAAGGAAACCTCCACAAATCACTTTCCTGTTTTTCAACTGAGGAAGGGTGGCTTGCATTTACACTGACAGCTCCAGACTTGTCAGGGAAATGTAAGCTTGCTCTGGACAGCGCACTTTGTTTGCTGATTCAACACCATCATGGAACACCCACTACGTGCCAGGCACCTTGCTGTAGATGAGGGAGACATGATGTGAACCTCAAGGAATTTGCAAGGGCAGGGGGAGACAGCACGATGCGGCATGGTAACGGCCTTATGGGCAGTACACTGAGCTGCAGCAGCCCAGACATAGTGGAGACTTTTCAACAGGGAACATTTGAGCAATAACTGAAATTAATAGCAGGAGAAGAAAAGGCAAAAATAGGCGCTCACAGCTTGGCATCACACAAACATTATCTCTGAATTAGGAAGAAAGGCAGCATAAGTGGAGAAAGCGGCATAGGCAAATGCAGAGAGGTGTGGAAGGTGATCTCCCCCTGAGTTGAGGCCATACAACATCCCCAAAACGAAAAGTCAGCTTGCAAATCAGAATGGGAGAAAGAGTAGCAAGATAGTTCTTCATGCCCAGGAAGGTTAGGAATGAGATAAATCCAAGGAATGGGCAGAGCTGGAGGGGTCCATAAAGTAACTGGTCATTCTCTCAAATGAGGAAAAGCTTGGAATCAGAGAGGTAAGGACTCATGCTCGGTATTACACACCCGGTAAGGGACAGAGCCAGGACTGGAAGCCAGATTTCCTCTTTACCACCGAGGCCTGGATTCCTTCCTCTACACTAAAGCAAGGGTCCCTGGGGCAAAGATATCCAGCCAGGCCAACAAACTGGGAGTTGTACTGTGCACTAACAGCCCTGAGTCAACAATACCCTCTAGACCTTTTGTTCATATCAAGGGCTGGGAGAGGGAGAAAGGATGAAACGCAAGCCTGACTCACTCAGAACCCAAACTACTAGCCAATTTTCAAAGGAAAAACGAAGCTTAGACAACACTTCATATTGGAAGCAATCTAAGTATCCAATACTAGCAGAATGATTAAATAAACAATAATAAATCCATTCAATTGACTGTTCGTCAGCTATCAAAATTTGCACAAACATTAAAGTACCTATTAAATAATCAAGAGAAAAAGACATAAAACCATTAAAATTATATTAATACTATCTAAAAGACAAAAATAGAATAAAAAACAGTAAAGGCAAACCAAAAATGTTGGTAAAAGGCTGTTTTGGTAAATGATAAACTAAAAGTGATTTTAAAATTTTAATTAGCTTTTTCAAATTGTCTTTAATTAGCTTATTATACCTGTATAATACTAAGTACTACTCAACATATATACATAAATTACTACATATAGAAAGAGATATGTAAATTATAGTTCTCATTTTACACTCTTCCATTGAAAATGGCAGACTAGCTATGTTTAAGGTCAGCTAAGCCAACGGGCAATCAGTGTGCATCTATCTGCTGTGTGCCCAGAATTGTGCCACGTATTATAGAATATAGAAAAAAAATTAGAAGATACAGAACTGTACTCAAAAGTCTTAGAGAAATAAGACTGGCACAAGTGCAGAGTCTGGTGTATAGTAGATCTCCCTTAACTACTCATTGAATAAATGAAGATAGGTCCATGTGCAGGATTGCCTGTGATCAACTCAGCAGCATCCTCACTCCATCTACTTAGGGTGATCATCTGGAACTTCTTTTCTAAGAATCTCTTTCCAGTGTAGTTCTGGGTCGGTTCTGTCAAGAAAAGGCTCTTGAAAGAACTTTGGAAGACCAAAATGAAGTCATTATTTCCCAGGGGCAGCTGTTTGCAGGCATGTGGGCATTGGTAGAAGGCAGAGGTTTGGAATATCACCCTAAGAATCACCCTTTTTAGTGGTGAAAAATGTTGAATCACCAATTATATCTCTTATCACCTCTAGGTAGCCTCCTGAGAATGACTCACCTTGGAGAGCCACCTGCTGAGGTCAGTGGAGCAGCTTCCTGAGACCTCTGCCTTTTTTGATTTTCTGAAAGCAGAAATCTCCATCTTCCAGTGGCCACAAAAATCTCAAATTCCCTGTATTAAGCCTCTTCCTACTTGAAATACCTACAGCAGTGCCCGTTCTAACCAAACCCTGACTGACTAATATGGACTACACATAATGAAATGCAAGACTGAGTGGACCTTGGTATTCTACAAGGAATATTCTACAAGGTATTCTACAAGGAGTGCTGGCAAATTCTGAATCATGTGGTCCGTTCTGAGCTACATGAACCACCAGATGAGTGGGTTACTTGCGTGTGGATGAATAACTCTCCTTCCTGCTTCCCTTCAATCCTTTCCTCACTCACTCAAGTTTCTTTCGCAAAGGCTTCCGCCTCTTTACCATTAGAAGAGCTAAGAAAATCATGTACAGGCTTTCTTTAAAAACAAAACTAATGCTAATAAATACTGATTCTCCCCAGGAGGATCTCATTTGGGCAAATTAACAGTTTGGTTTCCTGGCAGTGGTAGCCAATGTCCTGCAATAAGCCTAAAGGAAATCCTTACCAAGTCATTGAGACATCTCCCGTACAGGACACCTATTTCCTGTGATCCCTTCCAGATGAATCCAGCCCCAGTATCCACAGAGGCCATGTAAGAGTCACACAAAGCCCATCCAGTCTGGGAAATTCACTCAAAGCCAAGGGCAGGTTGGGCCATCTCATTCATATGCGTTACCCATCCATTCAATCCACTTGTGTTAAATATATAGTATGTGCCAAGCACTGGTGGTTGGCAATAGAGGCATGATGGCAGCAAGCCGTGGTCCCTATCCTTGAGGAACTCAGCTATTCTAAGGTAACAACAAATGCTAATGTTGTAATCATAGAAGGATGCTTCTTTTAGAGCCAAATAGTATTTTAACCTAAGTGCTGTTATAAAAACATAACTATTAATAAAAGCCAAGTGACTAAAGGTTGAGTGTTGAATGGAGGTAATTTTACTTCCAGGAAGGAAACATCCAGCAGACAGTTGAGGTTCTGAAAGAGGAGGTTTGGGGAAAAGAAAATGGAATTGGTCTTTTAAAGCCAATTGGTTATAATAATTTATCTTTTAAACTACAACTCTCTCTGTCCCATTTAGGAAAGCAAAGCTTCCAAACACTGCTGATGGGCTGGCGACATTTGGAGTTACCCCTCAGGTGCGTAAGTGCCAAGATGGCTGCAGTGTTCTCTACTGTGTACAGATGCATCCACCTTGAGACTGTGGCTTGCAGATGCTTTTGCTCCCTACCTTGAGTCATCTAATTTGGGGTTATGGCTCCCAGTTGTCATTTTGACAGAAGTCAGGTAGCATGGTTGGCAGCAGTTTAGATAGCTCATTAACAGACTAACAATGTAATTTATCATCCCAATCAGGACATTGTTTAGAGTAAAAGAATATACTCCTAATAATTACAATAAAACAATGCAACAGCTGGAACCCAAGACCGCACCAAGGAGGGCAGCTACCTATCTAAAGGAGAAGCAAAGAGGACACATGTGTGTTGAGCTTCTGTGTGACATTCTACCAGCTGTTTACATTTGCTTTCTCTCATTTAATCCTGATAACAACTATAGAGTGTAGATGTTACTTATCCCAATTTTATAAATAAGGGCCCATGGCCCAGTTAATTAAGGCATGAAGGAAGGCTTCCCAAAGGAGGTGACTCAATGGGAGTATAAAGAATGAGTAGGAATTGGCTAGGAAAAGAATCAGGACTAAAGCATAGAAAAATAACATATACGAAGGAATAGTAATGTGAAAGAACTTTTAAGGAAACAGAGAAAAAAATAAATGATTCTGTCTGACTAAAGGGAAGTGGTAAGAAGCCATAGCGCATGGTTCAGGGGGCCTAACCTTTCCCTTCCAAACTCAGCGCTTCCCAGGGGATGCCATCCATAACTCAGAAATACCAGCCATTGCACCCCAACCAAAGGAAATGGGTCAGTAGCAGGAATATTACCCTTGGTGGACAAACAATAATCTTCCTAGAGACTCTTCTACCAAATCTATTCTTTCTAAACCTTTATTCAGCTGAGGTCACTAAATTGACAGCATATGAGCAGAGGCTGCAAGGGCCATTTGCCACTACGTGGAGAAAGCCTGTTTGAAACTAAGGCCAAAGTGAAGGAGACACAGAAAGACACCTAGAGAGAAACAGAGACAGAAAGAGCACCTGAAGGACACAGCTTGAAGCCTTAGATCCAGGCATGCCTGCAATTTAGAATTTATACAGCTTGGAATTTCTAATTACATAAACCAATAATTTCATTTTCTTGTTTAAATTCAATGGGTTCTTTGTCCCAATATAGTGAATTTTAGATACATTTGGATACACCCCAATGGGTGTATCCAAAAATATGCCTGCAGCTCAAGAGACTGTCAGGAGGCACCAGTAAATCTGGAGACACCACAATGGGAATTGAAATCTCAGGAGTGAATGTCACGGTCAATGGTGGGTACATGGATGAAAAAGCAGTAGGCCTGCTCTTTGTGGGGTACATAGCCAAGCCTATAAGGAGAACCGCAAGGGGAATCCGGGCAATAAGACTGAGAAAGAGCCATCAAAGAGGCAGAAGGAGGACTGCATCAAAGAAGAGATTGCTCAGCAGGGCCAAACACCACAGAAATGTGAAAGGAATTACCATGTTATAGGAAAATTGGGAAAACACCTCTTTCCCTCATTTCTCATGTCAAGGCTATAAGGTAGAGTAGGATAATTGCTGTAAGAGGAGTCAAAGTGTAATTGGAAGTCAAAGGTCAAACTCTATGGCCATTTCTGCTTCCATTTTACTTGACTTTTAACCCTCTCTTACGACGTTGACAAGTCCCCCACTGAATATCTCTTCTCTTGATTTCAGTGTTATCACTGCCTCCTTCCTCTCTCCTGACTTCTTGTTCCTACCTTCTCAGTGTTCTTTAGTGATACCTCATTTCTACTCAACCTCTTAAATCGTGTATGGCTCTCTTCTTACCATATACTTTTCTTGGGCCGTGTCATTCATTTGTGGGCTCTGCAACAGTCCATGACTGTTAAGTTCCTAATATGATCCCAGGGTCCCTAAATGCACACCTATAGGATGGGGGCTGCTAAAGCTGTTCAGTACAGGAAGGAAATCTTTTTCTCTGAACAGACTTCAAATATGTCCACAAAGGATTATGAACAAAGGACTCCCCTGAAAGGAGAGCCAGGGGCCATCACGGCCACCTACAGATGTTCATGCTGAGCACTGCATAAGAACACCTAGTGGAATAGCAAGCTCAGGCTGAAACATGGCCTGTAATCCTCTCTTCAAGCCTTCTGCTGAAGTGCTGCACGCACCTGGGAGAAGGGTTGTTGTTTCCTTATAAGCACAAAGACACTGTCTGCTTGCCAAAGCCATGCACCAGCAGGGCAACGACCACCCAGAGGGTTGCCCTTTTCTAATGTATATAAAAATGAGGAATGGACCAACAGTGGCCCTGGGAACCCAAGAAACAACGAATAAGGGAGATACTTAGAGAAAGCAGAACTGGGGTCTGACAAAGAAACTTACTGCTCTAATGATATCAAGGAGTCCTCAGAAACCCTATCCAACAGGACTGATCATTGTTTCAGACGAGTGACTATGCCATGTCTCCTTTTCTCTCCTTTTTCAACAGCATCTATAGTGGTCATTCTGCTCCTGCCCCACCACTGCATACTGAGTATGCTGAGAGGTGCAAAGATGGCTTGGGCTTGCAGTGTTCAGGTCACTAGACAGGAAGGGCATCCAAATGTAATGGCAGGTCGTGATACTGTGATATAATAAGAAATACATATATCTGCCCCTGCTTCCCGACATAGAGCTCCTAAGACCTTTGTAGATAGGGGTGCGAGAAGAATCTTCTGTTCTAATATTCGGTCTTTGACCACAGTTCCTGACAAAGATTTCCTAAATCCCTTGGAAACTCCTGGATGATAGGAGCATCTTTTGTTCTAATGGGGTGATTCTTTGTGGGCTCCTGGCTGGCCTCAGGATGGGTCTGGTTGCCAGGGAAGCAACCTTGTGATTAGAGGATTGGAACTTTCATCCCCACCTCCAAGCCTCTGGGGAGAGCAGAAGGGCTGAGGACTGGGTTGATAACCAATGGCCAACGATGTTACCCACGAACACACCCATCCCACTGTCAGGTAAGTCATCCACAAGATGACTGTAGCCCATCCTGTCATACTCTCACAAGTCTGAAGAGCAGGAAACAGCCTGCTAGCTGTTTCACTATCAAGGAATACTGGAGATCAGATACCTTCCATAGTTGGGAGCAAAAGCCTACTGGCCTTCTCAGGTGCTCCGTGTGCTGCCACAGGCCCCAACAGAAACCGTCTGTGGTCACATGCACATCCAGCTCAAATGGGCACCCCGGTCAATGACCTG
The DNA here is from genome assembly GCF_002776525.5 of Piliocolobus tephrosceles. Classification (NCBI taxonomy): domain Eukaryota; kingdom Metazoa; phylum Chordata; class Mammalia; order Primates; family Cercopithecidae; genus Piliocolobus; species Piliocolobus tephrosceles. The sequence goes on along the minus strand of NC_045446.1, from coordinate 77,524,004 downwards.
TAGGGCTTGTGCCTGCTGAACAGACTGCTTGGCTGCCAGGAAGGTGGTCTCAGCCACATCAACCCAATCCCAGGTAGCTCCCTCCTTTGTTAACTGATGCAATGGTTTTATCATTTGAGCTAAATGGGGCACAAATGTCCGCCAATATCCCAGGAGGCTCACAAAAGCTTGCAGCTGTCTCACGGTGGTGGGCCGGGGATTTTGTCAATGATGGCTTCTGGTATGGCCTTTGTCTTACCTGACCAGATAACTTCCAAGAATCTGGCAGATAATCCAGGCCCTTGGACCTTGGATTCATTGATGCCCCAACCACACGCTGCTAAATGTTGCTGCAAGAGGGCCGCCACCGCTTCTAAATCTGCAAGAGAATTAGAGGTCAACATAATATTATCAATATAATGGAATAGGCAGACCCCTTCTGGATATTGCCAGGAGGCTTAATCCATGGCAATGAGACCGTGACATAGGCTGGGCTATGAACATAGCCCTGTGACAACACTGTCAAAGTCCATTGTCACCTTTTCCACGTGAAGGCAAACTGTTCCTGGCTTTCTGGATCAATGTTGATGGAGAAAAATGCATTGGCCAAGTCCACTACATAATGGTATTGTTCCAGTTCCGTCATCAAATGGTCCATTAAATTCATGATTGACAGCACAGCTGCATGCAAAGGTGGTGTTACTTTACTCAGTTCCCAATAGTCCACCACCATCTGCCAAGTTCCATCAGGCTTCCTCACTGACCACACTGGAGAATTGCAGGGGCTCTGGGTGCCACACACTATCTGCCCCTCCTCCAGCTTTTTAGTTGTCTCAGTTATCTCTGTATGCCCACCCAGCAAATGGTATTGACAGGTGGAAGTAACTCGTCAGGGTTGTGGCAGGACCCAAGGCTGGTGATGCGTGAGTCCATGCAGCACTGGCTTCATCACATGCGCCTGGAGTCCGAATTCCCCAGCCATGGTTTGTAATCCCAGGCTATGTAAAATGTGCACCCCCAGAATGTATTCTTGTATGGGAGAGACATACACAGTATATAAACTGGGAGCCAAGCAGCCAGTGGCGTGGTACAGAGATACAGGTTTCACGTTCACTGATTGGCCTCCACGAGCATCAATGTATGCAGCTTTGCCTGTGGCTTCCCATAAACAAGGCTACAATCTGTGCCAGCAGCCACTAACACCAGCACCTGCTGTACGTTGATGGGGGACCAGTGGATTGCTAATTCCACATGTGGCCTCCAGTCATCCGGTGTCTTCCCAAGCCGGGCACCTCAGCCAGTTCTCTAATCAAACAGAAAAGGCTCTTCATTTCCGCCCTGGCTGCAGCAAGTAGTCTCTAAGCTGGAGCTGCCCAGGTGGGACAGGGTTGCACAGCAATGTCCTTCTCCCCCTTGGACATTTTCTGGAATTGCTGCTCCAGAGACAACTGTCTCCACAAAATTAAGAATACTTCACTGGGCTGCTTATTGATTTTCTCTCAGTCACCCCTGGCCAAAATCAAATGTATCCACATCTCTGAGCGTGCCACTCATTGGGGTCCCCTTTTATCCCATGGAGGAGCCCCCTGCAGGTGGCGGAGCTTTCCCTTCTTTAAAGCACAGACCCCTCAGTCGCGCTGATGCCTTCTGCTTCCCCAAGAGCCACCATAGCAGTGGTCACTGCATATGAGCGGCACCCTACATAGGGGGTGAGGACAGCAGCTAGAGAGCCAAAGGCACTCAGGGGTACAGGTCCCAACACGAGATCCCTCATGTGGGAGGTGAAACGTTCATCAGTGGTACCCAGGTATTCAGGTCAGACATAGCCTGCCGCATACCCATCTCCCAGATGACTTGCACCAAGTCGGCATACGACTGCCATTTACTCACAGTTTTGGGTATTTCACTGGCGTCATTTCACACAGTCCGTATGTCTGCCCACAGCCACTCAATCAGGGTGTGTGATCACCTTGCCCTGCCGTTAACTGCCTCCTCACTTGAAACCACTGACAGAGGGACGGTGAATTGTGATGATGGCCAGCTTTTCCATCTCAGAGGCAGAACGAGAAATACTATCTGCTCCCTCATTTCACAAATGAAGCATCCAGGAAGGCAGGGCATCTCCTGGACACTGGTGGCCCTGCTTGCCTAATTCTCTCAACTCAGTTGGGGCATAGGAAATACATGAAGTGTGTTGTGTTATGGTGGGCAATCCCTGAGCCCGCTGTTGGGGTCCCAACAGCTGTTCATGATCTACCTTCTGACGGACCACTGGGCGACCCTGCAACAGCGGTTCTTCCTCCTCAGTATCAGACCGAGTGGGGAGTCTCCAGCTGAAAGGAGGGACCCAGGCCTGCATTCACGGCAGCCCTAAATTCTTTTTCCAAGCTCTGAAGCCAGGCCTTCATGCGCCCCAGCTGCACCTGGAGGTCTCCACTGATGGCAGCCTCTAACCCTTTTCCTGATCTGTGTAGCCCAGTCTCCAGCCACCCTACCTGCGCCTGTAGGTCCCTTACCTGTGCTGCATCCCTCAGGGACTGGATATGCACTTTTTGTAGCACAAAAACCCCCATCTGACTCTGCCGGCAAAGACTCCCTCCTTCTCAGTGCTGTGTGCTTCCTGTTGCTCCAGCCCCTTGTCCATGCTCGCGGGAGACCCGTCTACCACCACCCGGGTCTCCACCGGAGCCCATCCAAGCAGCACAGCTGCCAACGGTACCACCACAACCCATGTTGCAGCCATATGGCCAACCCAGAATCAGCAGGGGCCAAAGGCTCACTCACCTCAGGATCCCGTTCATGACACCAATTGTCAGATTCTATCCCAAACTGAGGTCTGAGGGGAGTCGGTGGGTGGGTAGCTGGAAAAACACTAGAGGAATCGCAGGGAGTTTTGACATGGCTTTATTCTCTTTCTGGGTGCGAGCCCTGTGTACAGTGTTAGCAGAGTAATTATACCTTTTGTAGACAACAGTGGATCTAAGCCAGGTACAAACTCACGTGAGTGATCACCTAACGTGCCTCACGTGGCGTGGTTACATAATGTGCGGGGTTGTGCACCTGTGCTCCAAACCCACCGAACCAGGCTGCAGGGAAGGCTGCCTCAGCCTACTCCTGACTAAAATGCAGCCACCTCCCCTACAATGTGTAAACAGAAGTTACTGGGTAGGACTTAAAAAGAAGGTAGACAGCTGCAGGCATAAGCACTTTTCTTTTTTTAAAAAAACCTTCCACCTTTTTTTCCTGCTTTCTGCCTGGAATGCAAAGATGATGGCTGGTGCTCTCGCAGCGATATTCAATTATAAGACAAATCCGAGATGGGGGATACATACTAAAATGGTGAGGCAGAAAGACAGGTAGGTTTCTCGGACCCTGAAAAACACCATGATACCAATACACCAGCCCACTAATGTGAAGCACAATACATTTCCATCTGGTTTAAGCCACTGTTGCTTCTGGTCTTTGACAAGACAATTTCTTCTAGTAACGAAATGTAATTCCTAACAAATATACTACAAATATGTATAAGATTCCCACATTTATTTATCAATAGTTCAGATCTCTCCCAATAACTCCAGAACTATCCTCCAGCTGGATGTGCCAGCTGCCTCAACGACAACATTCTCAAAATCAAACTCATTATCACTTTGCCCACCCCCAACCCTCACATCCAGCACTGAGTCTGTTCCTCAGCTTGAGGGGTGATGGATAAGGAACAAAGAGCTGACAAGCAACAAGCTCCAGGTCTCAAGAAGAGGGACACGTACCATGACTGGCCACTTGGAGTTGAGGGAGGGAGGACTCCCAGCCACAGGTCAGGGCGTTTCCTGGACCGAAACTCTGCTGGAGACTGATCTCAGGTGCAGCTTGTTCTAGACTGAACGTCTAAGGATACGTAAACACCCATCATGAGCAGGTGAGGCAGTAATGAAAGCCCAAGACGGCGCTCAGGAAGCCCCAGGTGTTTTTTATGAGAGTGTTCAAAGTGGCCGAGTGGGATCGCTCACACCTGTAACCCCAGCACTTTGCGAGCCTGAGGCAGGAGGATCACCTGACCCCAGGAGTTTGCGATCAGCCTGGGCAACAAAGAAAGGCCCTGTCTCTACAAAAATTAAAAAATTAACCGGGCATGGTGGCACGTGCCTATAGTCCCAGTTACTGAAGAGGCTGAAGCAGGAGGATCACTTGAGCCTGGAAGGTTAAGGCTGCAGTGAGACATGAGCTATGATCATTCCATTGCATTCCAGCCTGGGCAACAGAGTGTGACCCTGTATCAAAAATAAAAAATAAAAAAATGGATAAGTCAGTTGTTACTGCTGAAAACACGTAGTAATATTTTATCAAGGAATGACTGCGGATGAAATATTGGAAATATCTATCTCTTAGGTAACAGGCGGCAGCCAGGAAATGGCCATGTTTACAGATTTCTTGGGCCTGAGTAATATTATGTGTATATGTGAGTATGTCATGGGTGTCTATGCCTGTATGTGTGTGTGGTGAGTTGGTGCAGTGTGTGCAGAGTGTAAACATGTACACACATCTATGCATATGCAGGTACCTGCTGTGTGTGTGGACTGTGAGAGTTTGGAGGGAGGCAGTGACGAGGGTAGTGAGAGACTGCTGCCCTTCCATAATGGAGTATCTAATATTGTGAGAGTTTATCCTTTACCAAGCACCTTCATGTCAATGTGCTCATTTGGGCCTCACAAAAGTTTATAAGGTAGGGACTAATGTTGCTCCTATTTTTCAAGTGAAGGGAGTGAGACACAGACAGCTAGAATCCAACTGAAAAGAACATGCTGCACAAAGGTGTCACAGTGCAGGGCTTTCTATGAGAGCTGTGCGAATGGAAGTCCTCTCAAAGGGAGAGGAGATGGCACCACCTAAGTTAAGAATTTGTGTCCATTTGTCCATTGCATGCTCCTGCCTCCTATGCATGCATTTATCAATTCATTTATTCATGCATTTTCATTTATTCAGTCTCAAACATGAATTCGGTCTCTCTTGCATGTCTGACCAGCTGACCTTGACTGTGTGTGGGAGAAACAAGGTGAGAGGCCTGGGTACCCACAAGTGTCACTAACAGTGCAAAAATGACCCAAGTGGGAAGTGAGTGAAGGAAGGGAAATTACAAAAGAGAGAGTGGGCAGAATTTAATTAAATTGTGAATACATCCCAAGCTTTCTTTTCTTTACATTCAGGCTCCACCTGATTGAATTTCAGAACCCTAGAGTTTATGTTCGAAATGCCTTCTAAACTTAGCACGCACAGCCCTGCAGTTCTGCAACATTCTCTCCTTATTAACAACACCTGCCCTTCTCAGCACCACCCACATTTCCAGAGCACTGCTCCAGCTAGGAAGGAGCAGGGAGTTACAAGGCCTGGTTCTACTTCAGCTCTGTCAGGAGAGAGCTGGGTGGCTTTGGATGAGACTCAACCACTGGGACTCCATTTATGGCAAGTCAAGTCAGCAAAGCAGGTACAGCTGTTCCCTTAGGGATTTGGAGAAACGCTGTATCAAGCTCTGCATGTGGGGACATTGCAGGCATTGGTGCCAGGCCTGTGAGCTTCTGACATGATAAGCGCTGCTCCTTGTTTTTGAGTTCCCAAGTGCTTGCACATCTCTTTATTAGACCAGTACATCTTCCCTTCAAGACAGGCATCTATTCCCACTTCATTCGAAAAGTGAAGTTTTAGAGTGGTTTGTAGGCTTGCTAGAGGCCTCACAGCAAGTCAGTGGATGAGCAAGAAATCAGACTCAGAACCCCCCAGCCAGGGACTCAACCATTCTCTCCTTCCTTCTTTCCACATTTATTATATACTTCTGTGTACCAGGCACACAGCAATAAACTGCACCTGGTGTCTGCTGGCACAAAAGTGCAGTCTGATAGAGGTGGGAGGGAAGTTGACAGGCAGTCACCCCACGACAGTGACAGTGCTGTGGTGGTGGTGTGGCGGGATAACCAGTGAGGTATGGAGATGCAGCAGGGACCCTCAACTTCAGCCTGCCCTGGGAAACTAGGAATCACTCTGGGCTTTGCCAGGCATGTCCACTGCTGTGTCCCAACACCAGCTTTCCCACTGCCCCCAGTGTTCCTAGACATCCAGGGGGAGCCCTGGCCTCCATTTCCTCCGGGAGCCTTTGTGTGCAGATGCTCAGAGCCAGAAGGCCACCCCACACGACGAGGCCCTGGGGGGATTTTGGAATTAGGTGTTACACTGAGAAGGTGCACACTTACTTCCATTTTAGTATTTGCTATTGGAAAGGGCTGCTTGAATTTCTGGAAGAATTTTATCCCCTTCCTTCCAGGTCATTCTGAGTTTCCTTTATAATTTCATTTTTAACTATATGTTGTTTTTCTCAGTTCAAATCTGTTCCCAATATCAAGGCTGTTGAAAACATTTTTGGATTCTGTTATGATAAATGCCACGGGGTGAAAATGTTGTTATCTTAACAGCTGGCCCCAGAGTTCTCCTTAGAGAGGGAACCACCTTCGCTTTGAGAAAAAACCTTAACAAGGACCTTGGGGTAGAAAGCGAAACCTACAGGAATCTTAGCTACAAAGCCACTGGCTAAAATGAACCTAGAATATAAGAAAGGAATTTGTTTTAGCTCTAGGGAGGGAGCAGAAACAGAGGGATGGAGACTGAAAGGAGAGGAAGAAGGAGAATTAAGATTAAGAGAAGTCTTTAAGTTAAGATTAAGTCCAAGTCACTGGCAGGCCCCCAGCAGTGGGTGGAGTGCAGACCCTGACCCCAGAGATAGTTTAGTACCAGCGAGTTGTGAGATCTGGGATGCCAAATGTTCCATCTGAAAGTTCATTGCTGTTATGTACAAAGTCATTCATCTCCCTCCAACATTTTAGCAAACTCTGTAACATTCATGAGCACTGTACGGGTGGAATTTTTTTAAGGCCCTGAAGAAGGGGCTGAGCTTGTCTGGATCAATGTCACAAGGCAGAAGTGTTCCTGAGAAGATGAGCTGCTCTCATCCCCTGGGAACTTGCGGAAATCTTGGGACAACTTTGGACTTCTGCAGAAAAGAACTGTAGTTTGAGGAGGCCAGGGTTGACATGTGAATTAAATAAATGCAAAGCAATTAATTAAACCAAGTGACTAAGGCTGCTGGGACAAGAATCTAACTTGATAGAACCCTGCGTAGGAGCAACATCACTACTCCACACTCTGCAAAGTGCTTTCTCATGCATTGTCTCATTTGATCTCACACCACTTCTGGAAGGCAGCCTGGATGGAGAGGCTGATGCCTATTTTACGGGTGCAAAAAAGATGTTCTCTCTTTTCATGTCCTTTCAGGCCTGAACTCTCTGAAGCAGATGGAATTCTCCTTGAAGGCTCACCAGGAGTAGAAACCAGAAAGCTTGTTCTGCTAAACCTGGAAGATCAGCACCATGAGAGGGGGAAGGTGGATGAAGGGGTGATTTGTCTGAAGTACAAAAAAAAGGCTTTGTTCTGCTCATAGTTTGAAAAAAAAAAGTGTCCATTGCTTCTGTGGTTTCCCAACGTACATTTTGGTATCACCTGGATCAAGTGTCTCCAGTGAACGGTGGGTTCTGACACCCTGACCTCAGCTCCAAGTTCCTCCTCTCCAAGGGCTGGTGAAAGCCTCTAACGTTCCTGTGTCCAAGACAAAAGTCCTGAGGTCTGCTTTATTTCCACTTCTCCTCAGCAGGCCCTACATTTCTTTCTTTCCTTTTTTTTTTTTTTTTTGAGACAGGGTCTCACTCTCAGTCTCACTCTGTCGCCCAGACTGGTGTGCAGTGGTACGATCTTGGCTCACGGAAACCTCCGCCTCCCAGGCCCTAGCGATTCTGCTGCCTCAGCCTCTCAAGTAGCTGGAATTACAGGCGTGCACCACTACTGCCCGGCTCATTTTTGTATTTTTAGTAGAGATGGGTTTCATCATGTTGGCCAGGCTAGTCCTGAACTCCTGACTTCAAATGATCCACCCGCCTCTTCCTCCAAAAGTGCTGAGATTACAGGAGTGATCCACTGTGCCCAGCCAGCAGGCCCTAAATTCTGCTAGTCGTCTTTCCTGTGCTCCAGGCTGCTCTCCTATCCTTCAGCACTAGGGCCCCAGGTGGGATTCACAGAAGGGATTATATCCCTACTGAGTGTGTACCTGACGATTATATACCCTTTGTCAGGGTTTACCTGCCGAGCCAAACGCTCTCTTGTCCTCACACCTGCCAGGGAGGTGTGCTTCCTTTGGGGCCCAAGGCGCAGAATGCTTTGAACAGATGCAGCTTTACCTCTGTTTCACGCTCTGCTGTGTTCCTCTCTTAGATGTATTTTCATCCTGTGAGTTTTCTTTGGTGGAAGACAAGGTATTTTAAGCATTTTTGGAGCAGAGGAGTAATTTCCTGGTTGTGATCCAGGCTCTAAATTGCTTCCTATGCCCTGCCTTCCCTGCCCCAGTCCCTGCCTGCTTCCACACACCAGACCAGGCAGACGCCTTCCTAGCTTGGCTCTTCCTGTGTAACACATCCCCCCAGTCTGGGTGCGGATGTGGGGTGGGGAAGGATTAAGCCTCTTGTGTCCTCTGTCATAGGCAATATAAACACCTCAAAGACAGCATCCCTTCCAGAACTCTGCACACATGTGATACATCTAACGCATAAGTACATGACTACATGAGGGTTCTCCTCATATCCCCTTTTGTGCTTGAGTATAAAACAGACAAACTAAACCCCTCTATTTCCATGAGCTCATACACAATTAGAGTAAGAACTCTGGCTCCCAAATGAGAGCTAACAGCCCCTAACAGCCTTTGACTAGGAAGTGAGCTTTCCAAACAGATCATGCCAAGAGCTGTGTTACCCACTGACAGTTTAGAGACAAGGTCTGGGCCTCCAGAGCCTAGGTGTCGGGGATGAAGGAAGGCTCTGCTGGGGAGATGAGCCTGAGACAGCTACAGAAGTAAGATGGCACATGCGGCCAGGACAGGCCCCACAGGGGACCAGCTCACCTGCCTGAGCACATCCAGGCATCCTCTTTGCAGAAGGCTACTCTGAATCTCCCTCCAACACACTGTGATACCCATTTCTTGCAAGTCATCTGTTGCTCAGAGGAAACGCTAGACAGTGATTGGGCCATAATTATAAAGACAGGTAGATGTGTGACATTTCCCAGGGCTAGGCTGGCTGCAGGGAGGCAGGACAGTAGGAGGCTGCCTAGGGAAAACATTTTTCAGATCTGGAGCTCTTGGTATACACCACTGAAGGGCTGCCTCCATGACTGAGAGAGCTGATAATTCACTTGTGCCCCGTCTGATCTGGGACTTAGACCTTCTCAGCACTTCCTGCCAACCCGATGAATGGCCAGATGGGCTGCCTAAGAGAGGGGCATTGCCCAATCTGCAGGAAACAGTAATTACAAATCAATATGTGTGGGGCCTAACTGGGGTCGAGCCTGCAGAAGCTGGGTTTGTGGCCAGTCGAGGGATCCTGCCAGCCTAGGGTGCTGACGTGGGGCAGGGATGAACACCAATCTGGCCAGGCAAGCGTCACCAAGCCAGATCCTGCACTGAGCCCGAGACCGAGACCGAGCCCCAGCCCGAGACCGCGGGTTGCGCTCCGACTAGCGCTGGTGGAACACGGGTGCCACCTAGTGGCCATATCTGCATGACTCGCGCCCAGAGACCCGCCTGGGCGGCGGGGATCAGGATAGCCACCACATGACAATAAGGACGTCAACACTACATCAACACCATGCATCTTTCCAGCCATCCTGCCCTCTGCCCTAAGCCTTTGTTCAGGCTGATCCCTCTGTCATTATAATAGCATTAATTACAATAGTAAGAGTAGCATCTCCATCAAAAAGAACAAGACTCTCCACCATGTATTGGGCACTTACTTTGTGCTATACACTAAGCTAGGCACATGGGATTAGAAACTATTAAGCTAAGGTCCCTTCCTTCATGGGACCCATATGCTCAGATATTCGCAATTAACCAAAATATAAGACATCGTGGCAAAACAGATTCAACAACCTGCAGGGGCACATATGAGGTGACAAGTCATTGAATATGAGGAGCTGGTTTTTAGGTGTCATCAAGGATGCAAAGGATGGATAAGATTTCAGCAGGTGACAAAAAGGAAAACATTCCAAGCAAAGGAATGGGACAGTGAAAACAACGGGTCCAGGAAACAGCAAGTATAGCTGCCGAATATTGTGTATGTGTGTTGTGGGGGGTAGAGGGGAGTACCAGGACCCAGAACTGGTTGGAATGTGAAGTTATGATAACTTGTGACATAAGCCAGTTTCTGGGTTTCAACTTTTCTTCTGAGGCCTAAGATAAGCCACTGGAAAGTTTGAAGCAAGAATATCAGTTGTTTCTTAAAGATCTATTTAAGAGGCAAGTGTGCAGAGATTGGTTAGGAAAAAAGGCTGCAGCATTTGTTACAACATAATTCAGTCAACATCCAACAGATAATGACAAGCCTGTTATGAGCCAGACACTGTTCATACAAAAGTCTCTTCTCTCGTGAAACCCACATTCTGGAGTCTGATGAGAGAGTGGGTAGGAGGGATAGAGAGGAAACAGATGCAAGATAGCGCAGAAGTTGAATGTCCAGGACTCTGATGGCCAAAGAGGAAAAAAGAGGAAGGAGTAAAAGATGTCACCTAAATGACAGAGAGAGAGGTGAAGCCACCCGATGCTGGAACAGAAAGGTCAAGTCTGTGGGGAAAGGAAATGAGTCTGCTTTGGTAATCAGTAAATTCAACAAGCAACTCCAAAGCAAAAACTCTGAGTCCACAAAATCAACATTACATTACAACGACCCATCTCTCCCATCCCATGAAAATTCAGACTAGGTTTACTGCCATTACAGGTTAAAACTGTGCTGAATTAGTTGTCAAATACAAATCTCTATAAACAGAAAAGGAGAGTTCTCTTGGAAAGAAAATGAACCTTTCAAGATCCAAAGAGGAATGATGACCTGCCTATTAAAAAGCCAATCATAATCCCCAAAGACACAATCCTGAACGCCGTAATCCCGAACGCTGAAATCTCGAAAGATAAAAATCCAGAAAATATAACTCTGACAAAAATAAATTGGTTAATTATTTAAAATATATTTATATTTTTTAAGGAGGTTTATTTGAAAAACATAAAAACATGATAGAACATTTCATAGGCCACCTTTTCACAATAAACTGGGTAATAACAAAGTCCACAGTTGTGCAAGCATAAACATTCAGGTATACTAATGAGAGTCTCAGAAGTATAATGGTTATGACAGACAAATTATATTCATAAAGAAATCGCTCAAAAAGGGAAATGTATAAACACATATCACCAAGCTTTATAACTGCAGTTGTCTGAAATACCATGACAGACAACCTAAGGCTTTTGACAAGTTTAATCCAAAACTGCGATGGGTCACCACTGCATATGCAGTCACCCACAGAGCTGAGATCTCAAGAAATTTTATCTTTCACAAATGCTCATGTACAAAAAGGCCATCACTTCACTTACTGAGGAAGTTTCAAAGTTTTTACATACATGCTTACACACAAAGTCAATGTTGTGATAATATACTTTCATGGAGTCAAATCTGCAAAAAAAAAAAAAAAAAAAGCACGAATTAGAACTCTGTAAAAGACTGTACACAATTTAAACTTCTGATATTAGAAGTGATGTGAAAATGAAACACATAGCATAGTGAATTGGCAATATTTGTGAAGAGGCAGAAGTTGTACATAATTCAATAACCTGGCAGGGGAGATTTGTATTTTTCGTCTGCATTTTCACTTCTATGATCTTCGAAACATTAGCTACACTTGTATTTGTTGAGTGCTTGTGGTCTACAAATTTTCTAAGTATATACTATCCATTTGAAAGTCTGGTTACTGCTCGGCCATTGCAATTAAGCAATTTTCTGCTTCTGAAGCACCAATAATAATTCACTTTTAAAACTTATATCTTTCACCATTAACTAGCCTCATATACTTTGTGTGAGTGAACAATCTCACAGATCTCTTCCATTGTGTCAGAAGGAATATAGTAAGAAGGAATGATATCTGGCTTCCCCAATACCACATCTGTATTAGTTAGGGTCCTCCAGAGAGACAGAATCAATAGGATATGTATACAGATAGGAGAGGGATTTACTAAAAAAATTGGTTCATGCAATTATAGTGGCTGAAAAGTCCCATGACAGGCCGTCTGCAAGCTGGAGACCCTAGGATGCTGGTAGCATGGCTCAGTTAAAATGTGAAGGCCTCAGAACCAGGGAAACTGATGGTATAACTTACCCAGTGGTCTGCTGGTGTTAACTCATGGAGTCCCAAGGCTGGAGAACGTGGAGTTCTGACGTCAAAGGCAGCAGAAGAAAAGTCTGTCTCAACTCCCAGAAAGAGGCCAATTTGCCTTCTGTATTTGTTCTCTCTGGGTCCCCAGCCAATTGGATAACAAACACTGAGGACAGATCTTCCCCACCTAGTCCACTCAGACTCACACTCATCTCCCCTGGAACACACCCCACAGACACACCCCAAATAATGCTTTACCAGGGCTCTAGGCATTCCTTCATCCAGTCAAGTTGGCACCTAAGATTAAATCCAAAGTCTACCCCTTGTCAACTTGGCATCCGCAAGCACGTCCTTAAGCCATCTTAATTTCCAAATAAAGACAATGACAAGGTAACAGTTCCACCTAACAGGGTGACTGTGATTTTCAGGATTTGAAAGCTTCAATATTTTAGACTTTAGAGATTTTGCCCTTCAGGGATTTTGATCTTTTGAGATTTCAACATTCAGGATTATGGCATTTGGGATGGTGTCTCTCAGGATTATGATCCAAATAGTATGAATAACTGAGCTAGAGTCCCCTAGAAAAAAGTCTGTGATTCATCACTGTAGCGGGACCAGAATACCCTTTGCCAGCAGCCATTCATACCTCTTTCTTTGTCTGGCTAATTTCTGGTCCATAAAAGCTATTGTAAAGAGAGGACATGGGGATGTGAGGTAACTAGGTCAGATCACACAGTTCACAAGAAACAGGGCCAGCTGTTACCTGTGCGAACGTCACAAGCTCCTCGAGGGAAACGTCTGGATCTTCTCCTACCCTCGCCCCAGGTAGGAGCTGCATGCTATACTCTTTGACTTGGCTTCAAATCCAGACATTTCTCCTTAGTGGTCAACCCTGCTTGAAACCTTCTTAGAAAAGGCTTCAGGCCCCTGCCTACTTGGTGACAGTTTAGGGAGATAAGATATCAAAAAGTTAGGAAAAGCAGACCTAAGAGAAATCAAGAGTCAGCACTCTGGTAGCACTACAGGGAAAAGGAGTACAATTGTTCTTCCTCTTTTGGAAGGATGAAAAAGAAAACATGGACTTCAGTGGTACTGTGCAGGCATGAGTTAGCCATCAGGAGTTATTTCTGACTTTTAGAGGGTCAGACTCTCAAATGTGCTTATGTGTGGCACTGACACCATTCCCATGAGGAAAGTGCTGCTTCTCCAACTAGAAGGCAGTCTTCGCACAAAGAAGACTATTCAGGCACAGCTCGGGGCCCTCCTGGCCTATAACTTCCAGGATAAATGACTTGAGTCTTAGTCAGAAGAGAATTTAATTTCTTATCTTTAGCAGTTCTGACTTCCCACTACTCTTATTCTTACTGCCATATTGAAGAGACTGTTCTATCAGTATAAAAGCATTTAAAACAATATTGAAAAATATTCTGAGTGAAATCCTTATAATAATAGTAATAATATATCCCCAAAATAGCCGCCATATTGTTTATATTTTTTCAGTTGATTACTCTTATAAACAGAAAGTCTAGTAAATACTTATAAATGCCTGCTATGTTCTAGAAATTCTCAGGTGTTGGGAATATGACAGTGAACAAAACAAAGAACTCCAGTCTCATGGAGTTTAATTTCTAGCAGGGGTCAAATAATAGACATAATAAATAAGTAAATAATTTAGCATACTAAAGGTATTAAGTTTTAAGAATAAAAAAAAATAAAGCAGCTGGGTGCAGTGGCTTGTGCCTGTAATCCCAGCACTTTGGGAGGCCGAGGTGGGCGGATCACAAGACGTTCAAGACCAGCCTGGCCAAGATGGTGAAACCCCATCTCTACTAAAAAGACAAAAATTAGCCAGGTGTGGTGGCAAGTGCCTGTAATCCCAGCTACTCAGGAGGCTGAGGCAGGGGAATCACTTAAACCCAGGAGGCGGAGGTTGTAGTGAGCCAAGATCACGCCACTGCACTCCAGCCTGGGTGACACAGCAATACTCCATCTCAAAAACAAAGTAACAAACAAAAACAATACAGCAGTTAAAGGGGTCTGAGATGGTAAAAAAAAAAGGCTTCGCTGAGAATGTGACATTTAAGCAAAGCTTGAAGAGAGTGGCCTTGACCTTCACAAAGTCATAAAAGTCCTGGCTACACCTGTACTCCAGGACAACAGGTGTTCAGTGCCTTACATATACACAATTAAGATGGATCTCTCAAGTGGTGCTTAAAATTTTACTCCAAAATGACCTACTGTGTACACTTGCCAGAAAGTAGCAGCGGTTTCTCTCACGATAAATGTCAAATCTTCCCAGAATTTATATAAACGGGGTATAATCCAAATAACAGGTTAATAGGATATCGAAGCTAATGGTACATCTGTGGGTCTCAGGTCATTTGGAGATGTCATCTTCGTGTTTATTATAAAGCTATGTGATGTTCCCAGGAGCCAAGAGGCAACCAAAGAAAACTCAGTAAATTTTAATGTTTTCTCTCTATTTTTCTATACTTTGTGGAACCACACCCCTGGGTTCGGGCACATGGCTTTAAGAAATCTCATGTTATCCCAATGCAAAGCCTACACTCAGGATAATTGGGAACATCTTAGGCCTACAGTCCCCAGTAATCATAAGAATTACTCTTTTAAGATTGAAAAATATTCCTTGGTATCCAGTAGTGTCTGTAGACAGTGAGCATACAACAAATGTTTTCATAAATAGTAGAGGTTCTGCTTCAAGTAATGGTAGACTAGGCAACTCAGACTAACCCTCCAAATGAAGACAACCATCAAAAATGGACAAAATATACAAGAAACAACTTTTTGAAGGCATTAGAGAGGTAACAAGAAAATGAATTAATGATCCAGATTCCAGAAGAAAGTCAAGCCCAGAAAGGTGAGCCCAACATTTGGGGTTGCTTTAGCTGAGAGACTATGAGGCTGGACAAAGGTGTGACCATCACATAACTCTGCAGTAGTGTACACTGGGGAACAACCACTTTGGAAAAGTCTGACATCGAATGAACTTAAAGATTCAATACACCTTATGCCCTGGGGGCTCCACTCCTTGGTATATAACTCACAGAAAAGTTACGCAAGGCACTCAGGGATGTTCATGAGAATGCTAACAATGGCATTTTTATAATAGCCCTAAACAGGACAATTGATGTCCATGGCATATTTAGAATACTGAACAAAATGAAAAAAACATATTATAGTGATACACAATAATATACACAATGATAAATACAAAGCTGAGTGAAAGAAGTCAGATACAAAGGAATATACTGTGGCCAGGTGCAGTGGCTCACATCTGCAATCCCAGCACTTTGGGAGGCCGAGGCAGGTGGATCACTTGATGTCAGGAGTTCAAGACTAGCCTGGCCAACATGGTGAAACCCTATCTCTACTAAAAATACAAAAATTAGCCAGGAGTGGTGGTGCACGCCTGTAGTCCCAGCTAATCAGGAGGCTGAGGCATGATAATTGCTTGAACTCGAGAGACAGGGGTTGCAGTGAGCTGAGATCGCACCACTGCACTCCAGCCTGGGTAACAGATCAAGACTCTGTCTCAAAAATCAAACAAATAAAAAACAAAAACCCCCGACATACTGTGTATAATTCCATTTACATAAGGTTCAAAAACTTGTCAATGTAATAATCTCTAGTGCTTGGGAATGCCCATTAAGGTAGACATGATTATTATAAAAAGAACAGTGGCTATCTTTGGAGGAGGTAAGGATTGCAATTACAAGCCTGTACAAAACAGGCTTCTGAGGGTGCTGGCAACATCTACTTATTGATTTTGGTGTACAATATATGCATATTTCACAATAAAAGATTTTACAAACTATTAGCATGTTGCACATGTCACTGGCTCATTCTTTTCATTTCTGCAAAGTATTTTATTATATGGATATACAAAATTTGTTTATTCATTCACCTACCAAAAGACATTTAGGTTCTTTCAACTTTTTGGCTATTACAAATAAAGCTGCTGTGAACATTCATATATAAGCCTTTCATTTCTCTTGGGTAGCCACGGCTGTGATTGAAATGCCTGAGTCATATGCTACTGTATGTTTAGCTTCTTCAGAGATGAACAAATTGTTTCCAATTAGGTTGCTCTAATTTACATTCCCATTAGCAATATATCACAGTTCAAGCTTCTCCACATCCTTGCTAGCAGTTAGTATAGTTTTTGTAGTTAGTCATTTCAGTGAGTGTATAGTGGCACTGCATTCTGGTTCTAATTGACATTTAATCTGCAACTAGTTTTAATTTGCAATGGATGTGGAGCACCTTTCAATTTGCTTATTTGCCATCCATGTATCTTTTTATGTAAAATGTGTTCAAATCTTTCACCCATTAAAAAAATCAGATTGTTTTTCATATTATTGAGTTTTGAGCACATTGACTATATTATCCCACTGCCTTCTGGCCTTTATTGTTTCTGTTAGGAAGTCAGCTGTTAATCTTGGAGGTTCCTTTGAAAGTGATAGATTTTCTCTTCTTTCAAATTATCTCTTTGTCTTGGATTTTTCCACATTTTTCCTATGTTTCTCTATGGCTCTCTTTGTGTTTACCTAACTTGGAGATCACTGAGTTTCTTGGATGTGTAGGTTATTACTGTCAATAAATCTGGGAAGTTTTCAGCCATCATTTCTTCCAGTATTTTTTCACCTCTTTCCCTCCCCTCCCCTCCTCCTGATAATCACATTACATGTGTATCAGTGTACTTAATGGTATCTCACCTTTCTCTGAGGTTCTGTTTACTTTTCTTCATTCTTTTTTCCTGTTCTTTGGAACGCATAATCTCTATTGACCAATCCTTAAGCTCAGAAATTCTTTCTTCTGCCAATTCAAATCTATTGTTGAGGCCTTCTAATAAATTTTTAAATTTTAGTTATTGTACTTTAAACTCCAGAATTTCCATTAAAAATTCTCTTTACTGATATTATCTATTTGATGCAACATTATCACTATACCTTCCTTTACCTTTTTTAGTCAAGCTTTCCTTCAGTTCTGTGAACATATTTATAATGGTTACTTTAAAATCATTTATTATTAAATGTCAACATCTGGCCACTCTCATGGGCAGTTTCTGTTGCCTGGTTATTTTTATTTTATGCTTTTGTTTTTTTTTTTCAGTGCATGGGTCACACTTTCCTGTTTCCTTGCATGACTCAAAATTTTTTTTGTTGGAAACTGAATATTTTAGATAATGTATTGTAGCAACGCTGGATAATGATTACCCCACTCTGAGCCTTGTTGTTGCTTGTCTGCTTCTCTAGTGACTGGTTGAATTATTTTAGTGAGTCTATTCCTCCCCTACAATGTCCAGCCTCTGATGTTGCTCTTCAGGATGGTACAGCTTGGGTATGCCTACAGTCACCTTGGGATGACAGTGGTACTGGTAGGGCTCCTTTCCATCTTTCCCTGACTTTGGAGCTGGAGAGTGAGGACAATGGTAGGCTTCTCTCCAAGTGATTCTCACCTACTGGGAGCTGAGAATTCAGTGGGAATGAGGAGCGGCTGTAATCTGGTCCTCTCAGCTTGTCTCTTCTGTCATGGACCTACCACCTTAATAAGGGCCCAATATTCTCTGCATGGGGGAAGGGTTATAAGGACCCAATATTCTTTGTATGCTATACCTAAGGTAGAACCTCCATTCCAAGAGTAAGAGTTGGGTAGAAGAAGGGAGCTTCCACCTCTCAATCACATTCACCTGGGATTTAACCTCAGCAACAGGCAACAAGGGGCAGGATGAGAATTGTTAAAGTCCTATCTCTCCTGGGACAAAAAAAATAGAGCCTTGTGTTCTTGGCTGCAGTTATCTAGAGTGGAGTCACTACCTCGCTGAGCTGGGAGGTGAGAAGGTGGAAGAAGTCTTGGTTCAAATTTCACAGAATCTCACCTTTCTTACTAAATTTTCTAAAAGAGATGTTTCTTCATTTGCTCTTTGTCCTCAGGACCATTTCCAGAGACTCTAAATGGTTGGGGATTTTAATAATTTTTTTCTCCTTCAAGCAGCATAGACAGAAAAAAAATAATAACTTTCACTAGTTTCACTGGGGAATGTGTCAGCAGAACTCCTCATGCTGTTATGCCAGAAGTCAATCTTGCTATTGAGTTCCAACAGTTCTTTATATATTGCAGATAAAGCTCTTTACTGGACTGTGATTTGCAAATTTTTTCTCCCAGTATGTAAGCTGTCTTTTCATTCTCCTTAATCTTGTCTTTTGAAGAAACCAAAGTTTTATGTTTTGATGCACTCCAACTTATCAAAATGTTCTTTTATGGACTGTATTTTTGATGTCATATCTAAAAAATCTTTACCTAAATGAAGATAACAAATATTTTCTCAATTTTTTTTCCAGAAATAGTATAATTTTACATGTTACATTTAGGTCTCAAAATGATACATTTTAAATGAAATTTATATATATGGTATAAGTTTTGTAATAATTTGCAACAGAAGTCAATGTTTTTTCCCATTTTTCTTTTTTTATTATTATTATTATACTTTAAGTTCTAGGGTACATGTGCATAACGTGCAGGTTTGTTACATATGTATACTTGTGCCATGTTGGTGTGCTGCACCCATCAACTCGTCAGCACCCATCAACTCGTCATTTACATCAGGTATAACTCTCAATGCAATCCCTCCCTCCTCCCCCCTCCCCATGATAGGCCCCAGGGTGTGATGTTCCCCTTCCCGAGTCCAAGTGATCTCATTGTTCAGTTCCCACCTATGAGTGAGAACATGCAGTGTTTGGTTTTCTGTTCTTGTGATAGTTTGCTAAGAATGATGGTTTCCAGCTGCATCCATGTCCCTACAAAGGACGCAAACTCATCCTTTTTTATGGCTGCATAGTATTCCATGGTGTATATGTGCCACATTTTCTTAATCCAGTTGGTCACAGATGGACATTTGGGTTGATTCCAAGACTTTGCTATTGTGAATAGTGCCGCAATAAACATACGTGTGCATGTGTCTTTATAGCAGCATGATTTATAATCCTTTGGGTATGTACCCAGTAGTGGGATGGCTGGGTCATATGGTACATCTAGTTCTAGATCCTTGAGGAATCGCCATACTGTTTTCCATAACGGTTGAACTAGTTTACAATCCCACCAACAGTGTAAAAGTGTTCCTATTTCTCCACATCCTCTCCAGCACCTGTTGTTTCCTGACTTTTTAATGATTGCCATTCTAACTGGTGTGAGATGGTATCTCATTGTGGTTTTGATTTGCATTTCTCTGATGGCCAGTGATGATGAGCATTTTTTCATGTGTCTGTTGGCTGTATGAATGATACATCTACAGCCATCTGATCTTTGACAAACCTGAGAGAAACAAGAAATGGGGAAAGGATTCCCTATTTAATAAATGGCGCTGGGAAAATTGGCTAGCCATAAGTAGAAAGCTGAAACTGGATCCTTTCCTTACTCCTTATACGAAGATTAATTCAAGATGGATTAGATACTTAAATGTTAGACCTAATACCATAAAAACCCTAGAAGAAAACCTAGGTAGTACCATTCAGGACATAGGCATGGGCAAGGACTTCATGCCTAAAACACCAAAAGCAATGGCAGCAAAAGCCAAAATTGACAATTGGGATCTAATTAAACTAAAGAGGTTCTGCACAGCAAAAGAAACTACCATCAGAGTTAACAGGCAACCTACAGAATGGGAGAAAATTTTTGCAATCTACTCATCTGACAAAGGGCTAATATCCAGAACCTACAAAGAACTCAAACAAATTTACAAAAAATAAAAAAAAAAAAAACAAACAACCCCATCAAAAAGTGGGCAAAGGATATGAACAGACATTTCTCAAAAGAAGACATTCATATAGCCAACAGACCATTTTTCTTTTTTTAAAAAAAATGCCTAGCCCATTGTTTCAGCATGTGTTAAAAAGATTACTATTTCTCCATTTACCATTGCACCTTTGCCAAAATTCAGTTAACCAAATATGTCTGAGTTGATTTCTCAAGTTACTATGATGTTCCATTGATCTATTTGTCTAATTTTACACCAATACTAAGATGTCTTGCTTAATATAGCTTCATAAAAAGCCTTCAAATCAGGTAACACACATCCCTTAACTTTGTTCTTCTATGAAGTAATTTTGGCTACTTTATATCTTTTCCATTTCTATATACATTTTGGAATTATTTTGCAAAATTCACTCATCAATTTTAGCAGTTTTATAGGTTTCATAGGACTTTCTAATCCTATTAATTTAGGATGTCTATTTAATGACAGACAACGATTATGTTGTCTGCCATTAAAGGCAGACTTACCCTAGGCATGGTGGCTCACACCTTTAATCCCAGCACTTTGGGAGGCCAAGATGGGAGGATCACTTGAGCCCAGGAGTTCAAAGCCAGCTTAGGCAACATAGTGGGAATGTCTCTCTCTCAAAAAAAAAAAAAAAAAAATGCTGGGTGTGGTGGTGCACACCTGTAGTCCCACCTACTTGGTATTTCGGAGGCTGAGGCAGAAAGATTGCTTGAGCCTGAAAGGTTGATGCTGCCATAACTGCACCACTGCACTCCAGCCTGTATGACAGGGAGACTCAAAAAAATAAATAAAAATTTTAAAATTAAGGCTGGTGTTGTGGCTCATGCCTGTAATCCCAGCACTCTGGGGGGGCTGAGGCAGGTGGATCACAACGTCAGGAGATCGAGACCATCTTGGCTAACACCATGAAACCCTGTCTCTACTAAAAATATAAAAAATTAGCCAGGCATGGTGGCACGCACCTGTAGTCCCAGCTACTCAGGAGGCTGAGGCAGGAGAATTGTTGAACCTGGGAGGTGGAGGTTGTAGTGAGCCCAGATTGCGCTGCTGCACTCCAGCCCGGGCAACAGAGTGAGAGTCTATCTCATAATAAAAATAAATAAATAAATAAAAATTTAAACATTTAATGAAAGGAGAATTACTTCTTGCTTTCCAATTTGAATGGGTTTATTCCTTCTTCATGCCTTACTGCAATGACTAGAACCTCTAGTACAATGTTAAATAGTTGTTAGATCAGGCATTCTTGCCTTGTTGATAATCTTAGAGGAAAAGCATTTGGTCTTTCACAGCTAAGTATGACATTGGCTATGCAGTTTTCGTTGATGCTCTTTATTAGAAAGTCCTTTATATTCCTCATTTGAAGAAATTCCCTTCTATTCCTAGTTTGCTGAAAGTTATGAGAAATCAACGTTGAGTTTCACCCATATGCTTTTCCTGGTTCTATTGAGATAATCATATGGTTTTTGTTTTTTCAGTTTGTAAATATAATGGATTGCAATGATTGATTTTTCAATTGATTGATTTCCAACTATGAGTTCCTGAGATAACCTCACTTGGTCATGTTATATTACCCTTTTTATTTATTGTTTGGTTTGCTAAAATTTTGTTGAGAATTTTTGTCTTTATGGTCAGGATGGACAGTGGGCTTTAGTTGTTTTTTCTTGTAATTTCCTTGTCTGGTTTTGCTATCAGGTAAATGCTGGCCTCGTACACTGAGATGACAAGTCTTCTCTCTTCATTATTTTCTGGAATAGTGTGTAAAATTGGTGTATTTTTTTTCCTTCCTTAGATGTTTTGTAGGACTCATCAGTGAACCCAGATGGGCCTAGAGTTTTGTTTGACTAAACAAAAGTTAATGTTTTGTTTAACTAAAAGTATCATTTCTTTAATACAGCGTTGTTCATATTATCTCATTCTTCATGAAATTTGTTAGTTTGTATATGTCTTAGGCTGTTTTGTGCTGCTATAACAAAACACACAGACTGGGTAATTTATAATAAACATATATAGATTTATAATAAATTACTATTTATATAGTAATTTATAATAAAAATATATAGAATTTATTGGCTAATGGTTCTGGAAGCTGGGAAATCAAGATTGATGTGCTAGCATTTGGTGAGGGCCTTCTTGCTGTGTGTCATTCCATGGCAGAAAGGCAAAAGAGGGCAGGAAAAAACAAGAAGGGGCCAAAATTGTCTCTTTTTTTTGTTTTTTGAGACTGAGATTCGCTCTGTCGCCCAGACTGGAGTGCAGTGGCGCAATCTCGGCTCACTGAAAGCTCTGCCTCCCAGGTTCACACCATTCTCCTGACTCAGCCTCCCGAGTAGCTGGGACTACAGGCACCCACCACCATGCCCAGCTAATTTTTTTGTATTTTTTTTAGTAGAGATGGGGTTTCATCGTGTTAGCCAGGTTGGTTTCGATCTCCTGACTTTGAGATCCACCCACCTCGGCCTCCCAAAGTGCTGGGAGTACAGGTGTAAGTAAGCCACTGCTCCTGGCTGGAAACTGAGGCTTAAAGCTTCAGTAGGTAAGATGAGACCAGCCTTTAGTCTAGGGTTAATTTTGCTCCCTTATGAGGCTCTATTTTCCTGACTACTCTATCCAGTGCCCTTTGTAAAATGAATTGTCCTACTCTGGCTAGCAGGAACACAAACTACTCGCTTCCTTGTGTGAACTCCAATGATTGCTCCCTCTGCTCCTTTCAGGTGGTTCTTTCTCCAACCTTGGTAATTTTCCCATGCGTGCCGAAGTACTCAGCTCGTGTCTCAAGGGAGACCCTCTCGAGATCTGCAAGCCTTTTTTTCTGTGCAGCTCTCTCCTCTTTTGTACTCTGCCTTATGAGCTTCATCTACTTTGGCCTCTCTGGACTCCCATCTCTGTTCCCTCAACTCAGAGAATAATCTCTGGTTTCTCTCTTAGTTCTCTTTCCTTAGGCTGCAATCTGGAATCTCTCTCCAGATATCAGCTAGGGGAATCATAAAACTCAACTCATTTGTGTTCCTTCTTTCAAGATTGTTGCCCTTCACTGCTTCATGACTAGTGTCTGAAAACTATTGTTTTATTACATATAATATTGTCAGGTCTTTTAGTTGTTTCAGATGAAAAGGTAAATCTTGTTCCTATTCTTTTAGTTAAGCTGAAAGTAAACATCAACCACTTTGGGAGGCAAGGGTTTTTATTTCAGTGTTATATGATTAATTTTAAGGGAAGTAAAGATGCTTTAAACTTTCAACTCTGAGAGATCTGAATTCAAATTCCAGTCTTGTTACCTTGGGTAAATTACTACACTTTTTGATTCCCAGTTCCCTAGCAGATAAAACATAACTAATAATACCTACCTGATAAGGTGTGGGGATTGAGTGAGATATAAACAATTTACCACATATCAGAGGCACACCTCTTAAATTTTAGTTTCCTTCTCTTCCCTCTAAAAATTAGTATCGGAAGCTATTTGTTAGAGCCGTACCTATATTGGTAAGAGTAATTCCCACCCTTTTCCTCTCTCAAATATCTAAGACCCCATCTGTTATAGAAAAACAACAACAACAAAATTTTTTTAACATAATATGCTATTGAAAAGCCAGACATAAAATGTAATTCCGGGCAAACTGCCTGTGATTTTTCACTCTGTGAAACTAAGTGCGAATGGGGAGCCTTGTATCCTGCCCTGTCTACTTTTGGTTTGGATTTGGAAGTTTTTAAAGTGGGGAACAATCCAGAATTCCAGCTCTGTCAGGAAAGAAAACAAACAAATGAAACAGATGACAAATCATTTGTCTAGGACCTGAAGCCAAACTGGCTTCAATAGCTGCTGGGATAGTAGTAGGAGCCAATTTCCTGCAGTATTTACAAAATCATTTGTAAGAATAATATTTTCCAGACTTTTATAGGGACAATTAAGTGTGAATTTTTGGTCTGCAGACTCCATAAAGTTAGCAGGCATCCAACAAGCAGCTGCTGAGAACACCACCTCCCATCCTAACTCCACTCCCTATATAAAGGCCTGACATACACTCAGATAGAGGATAAGCTATAGTCTGCTCTTCAAATATATACCACCACCTAAAAAGAGCAACAGATGAATACATAGCTAATCAGAATCAAATGAAATGTGCTTTATTTGGGGTATGAGCAAACTGCTGCACTAAGGCAGAGGTAAAAGATGAGAAATGGGTTATCTGGATAAAGATGGAGGAACATAGTTACAGCTTTTCACTGACTACATTGGGCCTGTCTAGTAAATTTGTCCATATTGAATAGGCTTTGGCTGCTCTAGCTGGAGAAGCCCTTTCAGTGGGAGTTAAAGCAGCAAATGGCATGGTATTAGAACTGAGAAGAGCAGAATTCTATTCTGTATGATGAGCAAAGTGTACACAGAGTGGAACCAATTATCAAACATACAGGTTTGGTGTATAGTGGCAATGGGTGCAGATTACAGAGTGCATGTGCACAGAGTTCAAAAGCTAGCTCAGCAATACTATCCTGTTTACCAAGAACCCATTCCCACAACTCAGCTGGTAGAGAAATTAGCTTCTGAGATCCACGAATACACTCAGTCTGGTGGTATTTGTCCATTTGGAGTCTTTCTACTTATTTGTGGTTGTGGGGGACAGACATATTTACTCAGGCAGACCCATCTGGAGCTTTCTTTGAATGCCACAGCAACGGGAAAGAACTGTGTTAATGGGAAAACTTTCTTTGAGAGAAGATACAAAGAAGATCTGAAACTTAAAATGCCATTCATATAGCCATCTTAACTGAAGGTTAAGATGGCAAATGACAGAAGATAACATAGAAGTTGGAATCTGCAATGACAGCGCTGTATTTAGGAAGTTTATTTCATCAGCTGAAGTTAAGGATTAGTTGGCTGCCACAGCATAATAATGAAGTGACTGAAAAATCCGGAATTTCAGATATTCTATCTACTTAAACATGTTTAAAGGATGCTTTGTTTTGCAGGATCTTTTTAGATTTATTTCTATGTAGTTAATAAACTGAGGTTTTAAAAGTGACACTTATCAGGCCAGGCACAGTGGCTCACGCCTATAGCTGGAGCACTTTGGGAGGCTTTGGATGGAGGACTGCTTGATCCCAAGAGTTCAAGACCAGCCTAGGCAACACAGTGAGACCCCTGTCTCTACAAAAAAACAAAAACAAAAACAAAAATTAGTCAGGCATGGTGGCATGTGCCTGTAGTCCCAGCTATTAGGGAAGCTGAGGTGGAAGGATTACTTAAGCCTGGGACGTCAAGGCTGCAATGAGCCATGATCATGTCACTGCACTCCAACCTGAGTGACAGAGTGAGACCGTGTCTCACTTATACACTGCTGGTGGGAATGTAAATTAGTAAAACAGTATGGAGGTATCTTAAAGAACTAAAAGGAGATCTACCATAAAAGACACGCACACGCATATTTTTATTGTAACACAGTTCACAATTGCAAATATATGGAGTCAATTAAAGTGCCCACTGACCAATAAGTGGATAAAGAAAATGTGGTATATATGCACCATGGAATACTACTCAGCCATAAAAAAGAAAAGATGAAATAATGTCTTTTGCGCATCTTGGATGGAGCTGGAGGCCGCTATTCTAAGTAAAGTAACTCAGGAATGGAAAACCAAATACTGTATGTTCTCAATTGTAAGTGGAAGCTAAGCTGTAGATACACAAGGGTATACAGAGTGATATAATGGACCATGGAGACTCAGAAGGGGGAAGAATAAAAACTATATATTGGGTACAGTGCACACTATTCTGGTGACAGGTGCACTAAAATCTCAGACTTCACCACTATACCAAAACCCACCTGTACCCCAAAAGCTACTGAAATAAAAATAAGTAAATTCATTCCTTAATTAAATGACACGTAAAACATAATCAACTAAGATGTTTTAAAGATGAGCAAAACCTTCAAAGATGAGATTGACAATATTTTAGAATACTGAATACAGAAAATAGAGGAGTGGAGAAAAAGAGAATTCTAAATCAAGAGAGAGAAGGATATAATGGGAAATGAAACTCAGGTCTGATCTATACAGAATTGGAATATGCCTATTAGAAATGTTTTCAGCTGAAAGTAACAGAATTCTTGGCTAATAAAGCCTGTGATGATTAATTTTAGGTGTCAACTTGACTGGATTAAGGAATATCTAGAGAACCGGTAAGGCATTGTTTTGGGGTGTGTCTGTGAAGGTGTTTCCAGAGGCGACTGGCATGTGAGTTAGAGTGGACTAGGCAGAGAAGATCTGCTGTCAATATGGGCAGGCACCTCCAATCCACTGGGGGCCTGGGTAGGATAAAAACAGAAGAAAGGAAAATTGGCTTCTCTCTCCCCTGCAGCAGGGATACACTCTTCTCCAACTGCCCTTGGATATTAGGACCCCAGACTCTCTAACCTTGGGACTCCAGGACTTAAACTATCACTCCCCCATCCCACATCCAGATTCTCAGGCTTGAGAATTCAGCCTCGGACTGAGAATTACACCATCAATTACACCATCAGTTTCCCTGGTTCCAAGGCTTTTGGAATTATACTGAGCCAGACCACCAGCATCCCAAGGTCTCCAGGTTATGAATGGCCTGTGGTGGGATTTCTCAGCCTCCACAATCACATGAGCCAACTCCCTTAACTGCCTTTCATATCTCTCTGTGTCTCTCTCTCTATCCCTCTCTTCTCTCTCTCTGTGTATCTCTCAATCCCTATTGTTCTGCCTCTCTGGGAAACCCTGACTGATGCAGAACTTTAAGAAATAGACGTTTATTTTCTGAAAATGCTCAAATGCGTATGGTTATTGGCACCCATTCAGTGGCTCACGGAAGCAGGTTCTTTCCATTTTTCTGACCTGGCATCTTTAACATGCTAGTTTTTCATCTTTGTACTTTTCACCTCGTGTCTGCAAGATTGCTGCCACAGATTTAGACCCTTTTGACTAATACTAATACCTTGAACAGAGAAAAAGAGCTAAAAAGAACTTTCCTTTAAGCAGAGAGGAAAGATTTTCCCAAGTGCTTCCCACATTTTCCATTACACTTTATTGGTCAAAACAAGGTAATGTGAACACCCCTGAGTAAAGGCTGGTTGGAAAAGTATCTGGACAAGAAGAAAGGAATGACATGAAAGGCCTAGAACAATTATGACTCATCCCTAGGGCTAGGCATGTAACTGTCTTAAACAACATCAGTGTTCCCTCAGCAAGGAAAAACTGTCACTAGTTGAGCAATTAACAATGACTGCAATCCCATTTTTGAATTTTAATCCAAGTTATAGGAAGAGTTCTAGTGAGAAAAAAAAAAAAAAAAGGTCCTCAGATGATTCAATTATGCCTCTAGTTTAATAGATTCATTTATCCTGACCTTTTGGTTCTGAAGAGAGCCTTAGTGCTGTCCCTGAGCATTGACAGGCTATCAAAAACTGCAGACTCAGATTTAGATGCAACTGAATTTCTTCCTGAAGTTTTGCAGATATTATTTGTTTGGACGAACGGAGGCAAGATGGTGCATTTCAGGGTTCTTCACCACCAACTTTTCCCACGTGCGCGAAAATGCAGCTGGCGCCCGGGAAGGTGCAGATCAACTGGGCATGCGCCACGTGACGTCAATCCGAAGAGACCAAGATTTACGTGGTCGCACCTGCGGAATGACCCCCGACACGCCCGTGCCCCGCCTATTGCCCCCCCACTCCTAGAAAAGCCGCTCTCGGCCAGCACGCCGTCGGAATTCCTCAGTCCCTCACTCCTGTCGGGACTGCAGGAACTCCCTCCAAGAGCTTCACCGGGTGACTCTCTTGGCCCCCTTTGCCCGAGGCCGACAGACCTCTCCCTACCCACCTTCTTCCCTGAAGCTAGGTGACCAAAAATAAATTTGCAGTTTTGCTCTTACCCTTGCCTACTCGCTGGTTCTTTTGTGCTCGCTCTGGTGGTCTTAGAAAAACAAATTATTATTTACCTTCAATTTTCCCTGAAATAAATAGAGAAATAAGTACTTCTGTTTTTTCTCTTGAGAACTCAAGATGAAGAAATACATAGCAAAGATACGGCAGGAAAGCACAGGCCAGGGAAGGTAAAGAAAGGAAGAGGAGAAAAGAGATAAGGCTTGAAATGTGTTTATAGTCTCTTCTCTCCCATTCCTTTTGGCATCCAATACCATAATGACCAACCACAGGATGTACTTCAGCCTTTGGCACTATAGTTTCAGGGTCCTCTTAGGTGACCAAAAATAATCTGAAAAGAAAATTAATTTAGGAGATTGATTAACTACTGGAAAAAGTTTAACAGACGTTAAAGAACTAGACTTTGAAAATTAACCGGTGCTAGTTCAGAGATGGAGGAAAGTAGTAATGCAAGGGTGACCTCAGCCAACATAGGTCTACAGGTCTACTCTGTGGAAGCCTGAACCTCTCAAGACAGAAAGGGATGCTGCCTCTATGCCAAGACCAGGGAACATCCTATTACCCACAGTCTGACAAGATTAGAATGTTATGCTCTGAGGAAGCAGCAGGCTGGGGGTGGGGGAGAGTATGGCACAAAACTGAACATTAAAAAAAAAAACTGAACAGGCAAGCTATAGTAGTTTGAGAGCTAAAGAAAGAAGTGTAAACTGCACTTGGCCTTGATGTCCCTGTTGTTGACCAGATGGTATGTGTGTCTGTGGTAATATACTGGGATTTTCAGGTCTGCTGGGAGAAAAGATAAAACTCAATACATTATTTCACGTAAAACACATTTGTAGGAGGGACAGATGGAAAAAAATGGAGAAAGTAAAAGAAAATAGGAAATTCCAGAGTCAAGTGATGTTACGGGGTTGTAAAAAGAGAAGAAATTAATTGTTCTGGATTTAAAGGCTTCACATACAGAGAAAAATCTCCTTCCATATCTGTGCAATTATCCTCTACATCATTCTGCCTAAGAAATACAGAGCACATAAAAAAATCAGTGTCCCTGGAAATCTTTACTCCATTGTTATCACCGTTATGATCTCTCCAGAGCCTCTCACTTCAACGGCTGGCATAAACAGTTGCAATGAAGTCCAAGGAGAATAGTTAACATAAAGCAACACCAGCAAGCAGAGAATGGACAAGGTGGTGGGGGGAGGGGGCAGTGAGAGAGAGACAGCCCACATAAAACAGCAACAGAATCATTTCCGAAAGACCAGATACAAATTCTTTCCTCCAACCAAAAGTCAATCATTTTTCTCTGTGTGTAAAATAGCACACATTCTTATTCACCACAGCTGTAAGCTTAAGGCCGTTCACTCACTACTCTGCTGCAGTCCTAGGACACAAGCTACATCAATGGCCAACTTACTGCCCCACTTCTGTTTCCAGAAGTCACACACTAGAGTCAGTTTCATTTCTTTGTAGTTACCCGTTTTGCAACTACAGGGCTATTACAAATCACCTGAGGTTACTACTTTGAACAGAAACACAGTACTACACAGCCACAGAATCCAAGACAGCATCCCAATCTCAGGGGGGTCATCTCAGTCCTTGACACTCCTTTCTTTGTTAATTCCTCAAGAAGAAGAAATTACAGAGCTGGCACCAACAGTGGCTTCAGCACCAACAGTAAAGGGCTGTAGGTAACTGTAAACATCACCTCCACAATGAAGGTAACCTTATTACTCATCACATTCAAAGCGCAGCCCTAAAGAAAATATTCACTTCTTATTCCTTTTCTTGTATTTTTTTCTTGGCCACTCGGTTTCAGCTGAGTGAAGTATGACTATGTGAAAATGATTACAAGGAGGAGGTATTAGGAGAGAGAATGTTTATAAGATATCTTAGTAAGAAATGTATACTTTTGCCTTTGGGAAACAAAGGACAACTTCGTTGCTGTGTCAAACTACTTATTACTCATACAAATAAAAATATGGCTAGGTACTGTGGCTCACACCTGGAATCCCAGAGTTTTGGGAGGCCAAGCCAAGAGGATCACTTGAGGCCAGGAGTTCAAGACCAGCTTGGACAACATAGCAACACCTTGTTTCTACAAAAAAAAAAAAAAAATTAAATATTAGCCAGGCATGGTGGCACATGTCTGTTGCCCCAGCTATTAGAGACTGAAGGGAAAGAATTGCTTGAGCCAAGGAATTTGAGGTTTTAATGAGCTACGATTGCAACACTGTACTCCAACCCAGGCAATGGAGCTAGACCCCATCTCAAAAAATAAAAATTAAATCACATGGAGAATTTAAGGAATCTCTGGGCTAATAATTTCTCTGCTCCAAAACAACATTTGGGTCATTGCTCCAGTGGTCATTTCCCTTCAGCCCCACAAGAAGCTTCCTAATTAGCACCAAGGGAGAGGTTGTGACACAGGCAAGCAGATGAAGCTCCTTGAGAGTAAAGGACATTGCTTTCACTACCTATGAAATGTAGAGCACGCAGAAGCTCAGGGATATAATAAAATATAACCAGGAAACAATTCTGTCAGCATTAACAACTAAATGAAATGTTAACCTAGATATAATCTACAAGGAGATGAACACTCAAGCACAACAAGAAAATACCGTGTGACATTTGCTCAGTTTGGATGCCATCAAAAACATACATGTTCATTCTAATAAAAGTTCATTATAAAATCTGAGAGCCAAAAAAAGATAAAATTCTAAATTAAATAACAACTGACTAAACAACAAATGAAGGCAAAAAATAAACTAGGTATCAACTGAGTGATGCCTATGCTTATAGTTCAAGAAAAAAGTTACAGAAGCAAATGCAGAATTTATGGGAAAATATAACTGAACCAAAGGTGTTACTTCAAAAATGCGTAATAAAATGGATCCTGAAATTATCTGGTGAAAAACTGTTGAGAATTGAATAGATTTGAGACAATCTGTTATCTTGCAAACTCAATCTTTACTCAGTTGGTACTAGTTCTAGGATTTTATTAAAACAGAAAATAGCAATGAGATGACCATAATACCACTGCCCCAAATGCACTGCTTTTCAATCTTAATCTACATAAAATGTCAGAAAGACTAAGGGGACATAGTATTGTTTACTGTAATCAGTTCCAGTGAAAACTTACCATTTCTTCAGGATATAAATAAACTAAAAAACATGTTTTGGAATGCAGAGATCTATTTTACTTTATTTATAATGCCAAAAAGTTGTCAATCAATACCTGATTAGTTAGAGGTAGAAAGGTAATCATTCTGATTGTCTTCAAAAACACAAAGTGTCTTTGTGTTTGCTCAAACAACTACACTTTGCAGTCTGTCCCAATGAAATCAAACTGGACTTCTCAATCCACCACTGCAAATTGGTTAACTATTCACTCAACCTATACATTCATCATTATGTTCTGCTTCATGATAGCTATTTCATTTTACATTTTATATAAAATTTGAAAAATGACTGCAATTTATAAAAATGAAAAAGTAAATTGTAGAAATACACCTTTTTGACCAGCAAAATTTTACTGAACAATCTCAGCAAATTTCATAATTCGTCTTTCAATATCACAGTCTTTTAGTGTCAATGAAAACAATAATTTATGAATTAAAACATCTTTTTTAACCTGACAGGAAAATATATAAGCACAATTTCTGCATAAAGTAAATGAGGTGCAGTTAGAAGTGCTCTCTCGGTGCTTCATTTTAAACAGTAAACACAGTACCAATCATCATTTTGATTCCAGTGAATAAAAAGTTAAGATTAAATTTATTAATCAACTTTGAAGTCTGAAACCAAAATGATCTTTTAATAGCATTACCCATTCTAAACAGCATTGTCGATTCTAAAAGGCTAATCATAATGCCAAATTTTGACCAAATGATAAAGTGGCTCTGTTACCATGGTACCAGAGTCTGTCTTTTTGTTGGGTTTCTATTTGCCATAACAACCAAGGATTGAATTACATTTAAGAAGAAGTATACAAGGCTTGATGAAATTGAATATGGGGGATTAAGCATTTTTAAAGTGCGGGTTATAATTCCTTTTGCAACACAAGTTCTACTGCATAATTTGCAATGGCCTAAAAAGTTTTTAGCAACAAAATGTATTTTTAAAATATCATCATCCCTACATGTTACATTACTGTAGACCACTTTAGCTTTTTATTAACATAGAAAAGTATAACTTTTCCCTAAAAACTGTAAGTAGTGACCATATTTCAATCACAGCTGTCCTGAACTACTCTCACTATCAGCAGGACTTTGTGGTGTCACCTCTTTATTCTAACAGTAAAAACGGTGAGAATGATATTCAAGAAGAAGGCTGGAGAACCTGAATCCAATTAGTGACAAAATGGACTTTTTAAACAAACACTGGATTTTTATAGTGTTTTCAGGTGCAAAACATCCATTACATAAGTTAAACAGCTGAGAGGACACAAACTGCCAACTTGCCAAGACTACTTTGTTCCATAGGATTTTGATCCCTTCTAACACAACAATGGCATATAAACTGAGCTATGAAGAATTATGTCCATATAAATGAAAACAAACATAATAAACCTATAGGAAGTTTAAAAGTTTGGTTTTTGGCTGGGCGCGGTGGCTCAAGCCTGTAATCCCAGCATTTTGGGAGGCCGAGACGGGTGGATCACGAGGTCAGGAGATCGAGACCATCCTGGCTAACAACGTGACACCCCATCTCTACTAAAAAATACCAAAAAAAAAAAAAAAAAAAAAACTAGCCGGGCAAGGTGGCGGGCGACTGTAGTCCCAGCTACACGGGAGGCTGAGGCAGGAGAATGGCATGAACCCAGGAGGCGGAGCTTGCAGTGAGCTGAGATCCACCCACTGCACTCCTGCCTGGGTGACACAGCGAGACTGCGAGACCCCATCTCAAAAAAAAAAAAAAAAGTTTTGTTTTTAAATATTCAAGTGTAATACTTCTGTGAAAGATTAAAACATACATTTCAACTCTGTTGGATGTGTCCATTTCCATTTACCCCTAACCTGCCATTAGTACATAGGTTTGCTAGGCTGCCAAATATCCCAAATAACTGGTCATGAAGAGAGATGATGTTATTAGTTGAAAGAAAAGCATGGATACCACGACATTTATCCAAATGGTATGAGACCCATCTTTGCATCCCTGAAGTAAGAATGGCCACTTCTCCAATTAAATTGCTCTACACGAAAGCAGCACTGTCCGTGGAGAGTTACTTCAAATCTATAACATTCCACTACTACAGATACCAATTCAAAACTTTAAAAAAAATTCAGACCAAATCCATGTACCCGTGATCCTTTGTAAATCCTCAAACATAGAAATAATCCTAATTTTAATCAAGAATTATATTGGAATGAACTAAAGACATCTTTTAAAGTAATTTTAAGTGTACTCTTGTTTGCTATTACACTTCTACATAGATTATATAATATTGCTTATGGACATAATTTGATCAATAATATATAATAATGTCAATCACTACAGTGATCCAGAATCTTATTCTGGCTATGGAGGAAGCTTAATTATTAAGCAACATCTTCCTAAAAAGCTTCTGAATTTCTGATTCATAAGAAAAACAACACAAATGAAAAGAGTATCTTTAACTGAAATAACACTGAAGTTTGAGCTTGGGCCCCCTCCTTTGTGTTCAACATAATTAACTCTTCAAGATGAAACATTTAGTCACATTAATAAATTACAGTCATCTTCAAGAAAACTCTGTGGGCAACTCTGGTGTTACAGTTGTGTATCTTGGATCCAACCTGGGGATGAAATCCTGAAAGTGTTTAGATGCACCAGTACCAAAAACATCAAGGACTTTTCGGTTCATGACAGCAAATCTGTAATACAAAGAATACAGTAAACCAAGTATTAATACAATTTATAAAATAATTCATTTTAGTTGACTTATCTTTTGTGGGATGGGAAAACAGAAAAGGCTAACGTAGCAAAGGATCTAAATTCAATGGCAGATTCAAGTCACATGAATGCTTTTCTTTGGGATACACTGTCTCATATTTTACTTAAAGAGATAATCCCCAGATCTGAAACTGCAGAGATTACAATCATTATTTCAAACCCTTCTAGAATTCTTTCCACTAGACTGTATCAAATAGAAAATTAGGTTATTATTTTTATGATGAATGAATTCACAGGAAACTAAACAAAAAAATGAGCTAACATTACCAATGAGGCAAAAGCATTAAATGTAATTCCTCTCATAATTGACATCTTAATGTCTCACAATCAAATGAAAACACATTCAAATGTGGAAATGTTTAATGACTAAAAGGCAAACAGCATACAGGTTTTCAAATGTCTAATTAGACACAACACAGTAAAAACATACCCTAATGTTATCCATTATCTAACCTAAGATATATAACATTTTTCAAATACACAAATTTACCTAATGTACAGGATAGACCTTCTGGGTCTCTGTGGTTATTCACAAGCATTTCCTTATTTCCTTTCTGGAGAAAACAGCTGAATGAAATTAGTTTTGAATCACTGGCCAGCATTATTCTGACAGCCTATAATTGTGACTTTGAGTACTTTTCCAAAGTAAGTTCCCTTCCAAAATAATCAACTAGTAAAACTCATTAATGTGCAGAAAACTAAATGACAAATAAATGATTACACAATAATAAATAAAGGATCTACAGCGACACAGATAAGAGGGAAAGTTCTGAAGCCAGACTGCCTGATTTATGTTCCAGCTCCTTCATTTACTAACTGAGTGACTCTGGCAAGCTATCTAACCCCTTTGTACATTTTGGCTTCCTCATATGTAAAACAGGGATAATAATAGTACCTAACTCATAGAGTTAGGATTTAAGGATTAAATGCATATTTATGTATACATGTATATTGTATGTGTGCCTCTTAAAACCACACCTTGGACAATGTAAGCATTATACAAGTATTTGCTATTATTCTTAGTAATGACAGTAATATGTGCAATTTACCCAGTGCTACTATAAGCATCTTAATTTTCCTACAACCATACAATGTATGTATTATTGTTTCATTGGAGACAGAAAAAAGCTTATGCGCATGAGGGTAAATAATTTTCCATAGTAACACAGCTGAAGGTAGCAGAGCTGGACTCACATTTAGGTCTGCCTGACTCTAAAACCCATGGTCTTTCTATTAGGTCAAAATGCCTCCCAAAGAATTAGATTAAGATCAGAGGAGAAAACAAAACAAAGCAAAAATGATATGCAAGGTAGAGGAAAGTATACTTACAACAAGAAGCAACGCAATATGACTATTTCCAAAATGGAAATCAGTTAATTAAGTAGAGATGATCTTTAATTAATCTGTTTAATATTTTTAATAAAAAAGAAATGGCCAATGATTCCAACAGTCAGACTTAAGTATTTATGTAGCAATTAATCAGTAGTTAGCAAATCAACATGATATTAATCTAGATCACTTAAAACATCTACATTATACAAGGAAAAGAATGGTCAGAATAATGATCACTCAAAAAACGCCCCATGTTATTCTTAGTAAGTTGCTCATATTTTATTTATATATAAATACCTACTTTACCACTGAAAGAATATTCTCTCAAAAAGATAAAACCACTAGTAATATTTTTAAGAAAACTGCTTAGTCACTTACTTGCCCTTGGTGAGTCTTAAAAGGAACTTCCAGTAAGATGGTCTCAAAGTCTGAACTTCCATGACAGCCTAAGAATATTACATTTGAGAATTCTTTTAGTAAGTAAAAATGAAAACTGGAAGTGATGAAATACACAAAGGTGTATTGATGTTTAAGTTGTTAACTATCAAGAATCTTCGTAAATATGCCTTCAAATAAAAATGTTGCTTTTGGCCAGGCGCGGTGGCTCACACCTGTAATCTCAGCACTTGCGGAGGCTGAGGCAGGCGGATCACCTGAGGTCAGGAGTTCAAGACAAGCCTGACCAACATGGAAAAACCCCCTCTCTACTGAAAATACAAAAATTAGCCAGGCATGGTGGTGCATGCCTTTAATCCCAGCTACTTGGGAGGCTGAGATGGGAGAATCACTTGGACCCAGGAGGCAGAGGTTGCAGTGAGCTGAGATTGCGCCACTGCACTCCAGCCTGGACAAGAGCAAAACTCCATCTCAAAAAAAAAAAAAAAAAAAAGTTGCTTTTGAAGTAATAATTAAGTGAATAGTCATTATCAGGAAGGATTTACTGAGATATTGATACTTCATTAGTTTTAATGAGTTTTTCAACCTGGCAGCATTTTGTGAGAAAGAGCAAATAAAAGTTTTTCCAAAAATTTTAAAACAGCCCTAACACCATTAATGTCAATAATAATGGTTACAGAATTTAGAGATTGAGCAATGCTTATATGAAACTAGTTCTTCCTCATCCTCATTCTGAATATTGGAGAAGTGCAATTATTTATATTTATGCCTATGACTATTAACAGCATATCCCTATTATCCTTTTTTTTTTTAATCAAAGGGAAGGATAATTAAATTGGGGCATTCTTCCCAAGGTACTGGAATAATAATTTACTTATAAATTGTAGTCTATTAAAACCTAAAAATTGGTGTACTCATAGAAAGGACCTAGCCCATTAAGTTAACACGTTTAAAGATTAGAAGCCTGTAAGCTATCTTGCTGAAAAAAAACAAAAAACAAAAGCTTAAAATGTAGTACTGTAAATAGAAATGCTCCCAGAGTTTGTTTTTCTCCCATTTGATCAATGTACATTAGAAACAGGAATCATTCAATTTCTCATTTCAAAAAGCTATACTTACTGCCTGGAAGCAAATTGCTGTAGAGATGGAATAGATGATAGTATCTGCGTGAGGAAAATAGGGAACCTTCCCTGCTTCAATGCCTTTGAAATACATTGTCTGCAAAACAAGCAT
Organism: Piliocolobus tephrosceles; assembly: GCF_002776525.5. Classification (NCBI taxonomy): domain Eukaryota; kingdom Metazoa; phylum Chordata; class Mammalia; order Primates; family Cercopithecidae; genus Piliocolobus; species Piliocolobus tephrosceles. Next base: position 77,487,161 of record NC_045446.1, on the reverse strand, counting down.
AAGACAAGAGTTATAAAGAAAAAACCTCAGCATTAAAAACATAATTGAGCATTGTGCTCCCTGCCTACAACTATGTTTTCTACCTTTCTGAATCCTAATACTCCCTTCAGAGCTCAAACCATGTCACATTTTTCATAATGATGTTAAGGGTCAGCCCTTCCCTTTCCCTCACTGTTTTGCTCCAAATCCTAGCTTCAAGCAGTAATACTTTTCTGTAAATTCAGGAACATTTTATTTCTGCTTTTTAAATGATATTTACTCTTCAATGCTTTCTGTACAGTGCTCATGTGCTCTCTTCCCTGATAGATCTGTTCATCCTTCATTAATTTATTCAGTAAACATTTAATGGTGTCTACATGCTGGGCACTGTTCTTCACAAAATAAAGAATATAAACAGGATGAGAACTCAAAAGAAGTCACTGACAGGTGGCAACAACCTTCTCTTCTTCAACTTTGCATGGTCTTCAATACCTACCCCAGACCATGGCTTTAAAATACTTGCTAAGTAAATATGACTCTTTTAAAATTATATCCCAACTGAATTGCCATAAAAAGAATCCTCAAGATCTATATAAGCTACCATAACCAAAGAGCAAAGCAACAAAGGAAATGATAAGGTGAATACTTTACATACAAATCAATCCAAAAGTATATACTGAGGATTAAATGTACATAATATGTGTAAGAGACTGGGATATATGAGAATTGCAAGATATATACCAAGTTATAATCTATTTTGGAAACAAGATAAATAAATATACTTTGGCCATTATTTTGAAAAAAAAAATGTAACAGTATATTGCAAGATACAGATATATTGTGCTGTATTCATGTTGAAAATTTAATTCAGATGTGGTAGAACTGCATCACAGAAATGTTAAGTGAAATAGCTATTTCCCAATAGATAGAATAACTGTGTTTCTAATTATTTATAATAAAATTCATTTAATAAACCAGATTCTAAGTTAATGAAGGATAGAAACCATATCCTATACTCTATATTCTTTCCAGTATGTAGCACAGTAATGAGAACATAATAAATACTAAATAAAAATATGCATTTGACTCAGAGGTTCCTAGAAAACAGTGGTCTATACAGTTGATCTTTATATCATTTTCAGTGTACAGTAATAGAGCATTTTAACATAAAATTAACTTCAATCATAGAAAAATGATTGTCTATTACAACACAGCAACGAATTCCACAAAAGGATATAGCAAGCTTAAATTTCTAATCTCCCTAATTTTTTTTTTTTAAAAAGTCTGCACCAGCACAGTCTGTATGCCAGTTTCTTTTGCCAGGATCAGATATGGCCTGATGACACAAGAAAGGGAGAGATACCATTGCATGCCTTAAAAAACTCTGGCCACTTAGCTGTAAAACACCTTTAATAAACTAGATCTCAATATTGGTTTCCTCTTGTGTTAAAGAATATATTTTTTGCCACCTAAGGATTATTTTCTTTCTCTCAGTTCCTTTTGCAAGTCTTGTCAACTCTACTCCTAAACATACACCAAACCTGTGTAGTTCTCTCCATCTCTGCTGCTACCATCCTGGTGCAAGCCACCATCTCCTGAAAGAGACTAACTGTTCTCTCAGCTTCGGTCCTGCCTCTCTCTATATAGTAGCCAGAATGCTCTTCTTAAAATGTGAATTAAATACTGCATTTCCATGCTTAAAACTCTTCAGTGGTTTCCAGTGCACTGAGGAAAAAAAAATAAATTATTTACCCCAGCTTTTAAAATCCTACATGATCTGGCTCCTGCTTGTCCTCCTGATTTCATGATGTATATATTCTCTCAATCTCTCTCTCTTTCTCTCTTTCTCTCTCTCTCTCTCTCACACACACACACACACACACACACACACACAAACAAGCACATATTTGGGTAAAGCAAGTAATTAAATAAGTTAAATAAAATCTATATTCTTAACTTTGAATTAGAAATATCAATATGCTCCAAATGTATTTTCTGTCTCTAAAAAGAAAGGGGAGGGAGATTCTCTAGCTCCGTTCACTGCGAAAGGCAAGAATCAGTAACTAGCCTGGGAGCCTCTAGTACCCAGACTGAAATCTTTAAATACCATTTCCCACTGGGAGCCATTACAGAGAAGACTGATTCTATGTCTGAGGCAGAAAATGTGCCAGATGAGCCTGGAATATATTGTCTTACAGCAAGAAAGCTATCAAAGATAATGGTGTTATGTTACAACAAACAGGAGTCAACTTAAGGAAACTCTCATGGCCAAATATGGGAACAATCTGAGCATAATGATTGCAATGGGTTAAAATAAATCAAAAATGTTAAACTCCAAATCTTCATAATGATACTTTAAAAATAAAGACTCATCGGTCAACTTTGCAGGATGCTAACGTGCTAACTCATTCTAAACACTGATAATTAAAAATGAAGTAATCGGCCGGGCGCAGTGGCTCAAGCCTGTAATCCCAGCACTTTGGGAGGCCGAGACGGGCGGATCACGAGGTCAGGAGATCGAGACCATCCTGGCTAACAGGGTGAAACCCCGTCTCTACTAAAAGATACAAAAAAATTAGCCGGGCATGGTGGCGGGCGCCTGTAGTCCCAGCTGCTCAGGAGGCTGAGGCAGGAGAATGGCGTGAACCTGGGAAGCGGAGCTTGCAGTGAGCCGAGATCCGGCCACTGCACTCCAGCCTGGGCGACAGAGCAAGACTCCGTCTCAAAAAAAAAAAAAAAAAAAAAAAAAGAAATCAAGCATTTTATTTTGACTTCCCAGAACAACATATTTCAGAGTAACCAAACAGTTGAAAACTAAAAATGCTTTTAGAACAATTTCAGCTACTAAACACAGAATAAACAATAATAGTATTTTTCATCATTTTACAACTCTTAATGAAATAATAAATCCCAGTGATTATTAACGGCTGCTAAAACTACTAGCTAAAAGGCTACTGGGGAACCTTATGTTGGCTCTGTCAACACCTAAGCCCACTGATCAATCTTAGCATTACAATAAGAGAGACAACCAGACATTTTTGTGCCTCATCATGCAATTGAAAGTTCACATACACAGTAAATGTGAAGTATGTCTGTTACCGCCTATAAAAATTGAAACCTGAATTTGCTTAAGCCTCAAGATCTAACAATTTTAAAAATTCATGAGTTAAAGAAACATGTTAACAACAGTGAGGATGCAATCAGCAAAATTCAGAATTTGGGAAATTCCCTGAACTAATGACCTACATCTTCAACAAATAAATGTCAAGGAAGGAGGAGGAGGAGGAAGAAAAGCTGTAGCAGCAGTAGTAGGGGGGTAACTATTATAAACTAAAAGAAACTTTGTTTGGAACTTGATTAAAATAAAATGATTGTAAAAAGATATAAGATAATCAGTGAAGACATAAACTCTAATTGGATATATTATAGTACTATGGAATTACTGGGAGGGTTTTAATGTATGATAATGGTACTGTGGTATTGTTGATTTGTTTGTTTTGAAGAAGCCTTTAGCCTTTATTCTTTAAGGAGTCTTTACTCTGAGACTTTTTAAAGGATGAAATGATACAATGTTTGGGATTTGCTTTAAAACAATTCCGTACCTGTGGGGTTGAGGAGTGTAGATGAAAGGAGACTGAGCAAATGCTGGTAACTGTTGAATCTGCATGATGGGTGCATGAAGGTTAATTACACTACTCTTTCTATACTTAATGTATATTTGAAAATAACACACATACACAAAGAAAAACACAGGGGAATCAACTTTGCAAATACTTTTAGAGGATTAAAATTTACTTTTGCCATTGGGATATATATTTGCTGTTAACACAGTCAGCAGCTAAAAGCTTTATATTCTTTGGAACTTTTCATGCATAAAAATTTTGCTTACCTCTACCAATTTGGATGCTAAATACATGGAAATTGTTGTGCTTTTATAAAACATCATTGATATACCTGCCAAAAATCCTGAAACAAGAAATAAGAAATAACTGATAAGATTGCAAAGTGTTCATTTATTATTATGTCATCAGAAATGTAAATTCAGTTACACAGAATCAGCACTACCTCTTGTTACAACACAATCAAGGACAGTAATACACCAGATGACATTAAAATGGGGTGAGTTATTATTGCATATTTTATTTAAAAATTGATATTCAGAGTTAGAAATAAACAGTTCTGATTTATGTATAACAAGAAGCTTTACATTTCTATTTTAACTTTAAAGAGGAGTGGTCTTGCCAAATACAATTTTAAAAAAATAATTTTTCAAAGCCTTTTGGTATCATTTCGATTTTAAGTGGAAATATTTATTCATATATTCTTCTAATATTAAATAATTCAAATAATTTTAGTGCTATCAATACTTCTCTCCATAGCACTGCTTTCATTCATTCTATAAATGGAAAACCAAGGCCAGGGGAAGAGAGGAGGTGTCAAATACTAATAACTAAGATTATTCCTAAAAATTACCTGATAAATTATCTATTTAATTTAATAATATATTACTTATAGAATATAATATTTAGATTTTTTAATAAAATGATTAAGGTCCTTTAAAAAGTTATTATGAAAATATATGCCATTTTCCCATGGTAAAAATAGAATTTTCAATGAAATCTACTTGAACTTCCATTAATCACTTATATGGTAACTATAAGGCTTTACGTTCTTTTATGACACATTCGCTAGGATTTATGGCCTATAGCAGGACAGATATCCAAGTCATTATACTGCCAACTCAAAACATCAGATGGCAACAGTGCCTTAATACGTTAAACATCACAAAGTATTTGGACAAGTGCCTCAACTGGGATTCTATTACAATAGAGAAAGGAAGATCCATAGAAATTGGATGAATTGGATGGTATTTCTAATTCATTCCTACTACTGATTAACACAATAATAACTATTCATTTTTTATTACTGCTTTACCAGCTATAATAGCATGTAGTTCATCATCTAAGTTTCTGATCCAGCGCAGGAAGCAACTAGTACCCTAGTTAAGGAGAAAATACAATGACTACAGTTATTTCATTTCTAGAAACAAAAGCATAAAACGAAAACAACTATAACAAATCAATTCATCAGATTACCTTGTGGGTCAATTAGTGATCTTATCTAAATCAAACTGAATATCTGATTGGAAAAATTATGAAAAATAATATTTTATAAAGTTATTATTCTGGATAGACTCTATTAAGAAATTACACATATTCTTATTGCACTGATTTTTCAAAATAAATCCATAAATTCTACTTTTGCCTAGCTATTGAATGCTAGGAAAAGCATCATTCCCATTTTAACAAGAACAAAATGCTGGTTAAACAAGTCTGTCAGGCCACAATTCTATACCCAGAGAAAATATTTCTCAAAACTGAAGATGAAACAAATATTTTTTCCAGACAAATAAAAGCTGAGGAAATCCATCACCAGTAGATCTGAGCTCACACAAATGTTAAAGATAGAAGGAATATGACACAAGACAAAAATTTAGAACTATGAAAAGAAATGCAGAGTTCTAGAAATAGAAAAGTGAAGGTAAATTTAGAAGACATATTTTTCTTACATTTACTTGCATGAAAAGTTAATTAACTATCTAAAATAGGGGTCAGCAAACTATGGCTCACTAGCCAAATCTGGCCTGCCACTTGTTTTTATATGGCTCAGGAGCTAATAATCATTTTTACAGTCCTAAATAAATGAAAAATAAATCAAAAGAATGACAACATTTTACAACGTGAAAATTATACAAAGTTCTAATTGTAGTGTGATAAAGTTTTACTGAAACACAGCCACACTCATTCATTTATATATTGTCCATAGCTGCTTTCACACTGTAACAGCAGAGGTGGGTAGTTATGACAGAGACCATATGGTCACAAAGCCTAAAAGAGTCATGATCTGGCTCTTCACAGAAAAAGTGTGTTGACCCCTGATCTAAAACAAAAATAGTAACAATATATTGTGGAGTGTATAACACATATAAAAATAAATGATAAATGTTAAATTCTATAACAAAGGATGGGAAGGAGACATTCAAAGTACAGTGTTATAAGGTCTGACACTGTATGTGAAGTAGTATAACATTACTTGAAGATTGGCCGATACATTAAAAATGTGTATTATAAAATGTTAAGGCAGCCACTAAATGAAAGCAAGCACAAATAATAAGGCAATCATGAAGATAGAATAGAGCCACAGTAAAATACACAATCAATCCAGAAGGCCGAAAAAGAAAAAAAAAAACAGAAGAAAAAAAAAGGAACCAACACAAAACAACATGAAAGTAGGTTTAAACTCAATCATATCATAAACTATATATGTTTACATATAATACATTACATGTAAACAGTACAAACATGCCAATTAGAAGACAGAGATGATCAGATTCTATAAGAAAGGGCCAACTCTCTGCAGCCTAAAAGAAACCAGTTTTTCAAAAGAAGACAGAAAAATTAAAGTGAAAGAATGGAAACATTATTACATCAAACGATAATTTTAAAAAGTTGAAGTAGTTATATTAATCTTAAATGTAGACTATAAAACAATGAATATTACCAGAGATAAAGAAGAACCTTACCAAATTTTTTAAAAAGGGTCAGTTCACCAAGAAACAGAAAAACAAGGTTTATTTGCCTGCCCTTCTCTTAACATTCTTACAAAGATACTACAGCATGGGCAATTTGTTTTTGGAAAATCACATGCAGTTTTTGAACACACCACATGAATATTTTCTGAAATTTTCTGACCCAGTTGTATTTTTGTTAGTTTAATACCATTTGTTCGTATTACCTAAGTAAATAAATAGTAACAGAAATGAAAAATTAAAAAGCAAAACAAAACACACTCTGAGATATGCTAGATCGTAGGGAATAACCAACCTGGGGCTAAAAATGTTGGAGATAATCCACATGTAAATAGTTAAGAGTTTACGTTAAGAATAAATAAATACAAATGCTGTAACATGAGAAATTTTTTTTAAATGTGAATATAAACATGCAATTACCAATAATCTGTCCTTAACTCTGTATATTCAAATACATTAGTAATGCTTCCTAGTCAAACCATACTGAAAATGTTTTTAACATTAGTAATATTTCATAACAAGTGATTCATTATCTATGGTTTATTATTCCTCCTTTCCTTTTCAAAATATTTTATCCCTACCTATCTTGTATGTGTAAATTTTTACAGAAAATGACACTGACCATGTTACCCTAAATAATTCTAGAATTGTTTTCCCATCATTAATTTTATTTGAGTTTAACAACAAAAAGTGTGTATATGTGAATGTATATATATATACACACATATACCCACAAAATATATATCATTTTCAATATATTTATTAAAATATACATTAAAGCTTATTCAAAGAAATAAAATATGAATAAAATATGTATGGAGACAGAGGCAAGGTAGACAAATCCCATCTATGAAAATGTACACTCCTTTAATGTCCTTAATTCATTAGTCAGACATATTGGAATGTCTGCTGCATGTTCCTGCAAAATGAGCCACAATCCCTGTGCTCAAAACATATATCTTTTTTTTTTTTTTTTTTTTTTTTTTTTTGAGACAGAGTCTTGCTCTGTCACCCAGGCTGGAGTGCAGTGGCACGATCTTGGCTCACTGCAAGCTCCGCCTCCCGGGTTCACGCCATTCTCCTGCCTCGACCTCCCCAGCAGCTGGGACTACGGGTGCCCACCACCACACCCGGCTAATTTTTTTTGTATTTTTATTACAGACGGGGTTCCACCGTGTTAGCCAGGATGGTCTCGATCTCCTGACCTCATGATCCGCCCACCCTGGCCTCCCAAAGTGCTGGGATTACAGGCGTGAGCCACCGCGCCCAGCCACACATATCTTTTATAGAGTAAAATTACAGCAAAAGTGAGCAATTTGTGATTGTAGATTAACAAAAAAACAACAAATCAATTTTTTTCACAGTCATACAGGCTGGGAGTTCAAAGATCAAGGTATGCTCAAGGTTCGCTCCTCCTGAGGCCTCTCTTCATGGCTAGCAGATGGCCACCTTCTCCCTGTGTCCTCGTGTGGTCATTCCTCTGTGTGTGTATGTGTTCTAATCTCTTTTTTGTTTTTTAATTGCAACTTTTTTTTTTTTAGACTTGGGGGATACATGTGCAGGTTTGTTATGGGGTATAAGGTGTGGTGCTGAGGTTTGAGGTATGATTGATCCTGATACCCAGGCACTAGTTTTCCAATCCTTGCCCTGCTCCCTCCCTCCCTCCCTCCTCTAGAAGCCCCCAGTGACTTCTGTTGTTATCTTTATGTCCATGTGTTAGGTCAACATTAATTAACACATTTTACCATTTAGAGACTATATTCAGATTAAGAATCTTTTAAGTGTTTAATAAAATATGATTTACATACTAGTGACTCCATTATGCAAAAGGCCATCACTTAAAGTTGCAGTGTACTAGGTTAAGAATGATCTCCACATATATGTTTAGGTGTGGGCACTTTTATAGGAACATAGAGAATGGGGTGGAAGACTGTGAACTCTGGTTATTTGAGACTGTGTAGTAGCAACTGGGAGTGGGTTGAAGAAGGAATATAAGTCATTGCTTATATAAGTTACAACAGAAAATCCTCACCGATTCTATCAAGTGTTTATTTCAGCTAGAAAGATCTGAAATACATTTAAACTAATAACCAGGCAGTAAATATGATTTAAAAAACAAATAAACCAGGCATATTAATATCATTTTTGATGTTGGAAATATCCAAAAAATTCGTATTTTCTGAGTGTCTATGTACTGAAAAAGAAAATGAGTCTGACAATGTTTAATACCATATCTAAATGCAAACATGTCTACACATTCAAGCATATTAAATAATATTTTAAAAGAAGAAATTTCTGCACCCTCATTTCCCAATACATTGTATAGATTTGGTTATGTTCAAGATATCTATGAATATTCCAGAAAGAAGCATTAAAAAATAAGTGAACTAAGGCCACCTCTCATTCTAACAATAGCAATGTTATTTATTTCCCATTTTTCTTTCCTCTTCTAAAAGCCTTACCTTGTATATACTAACAAAAGATCCAAGAAAAGCTCCAAGCTGGAAGTTTTCTTTATTGTAGAAGAGAGAAAGTAGCCGAGATGGCTGTGTAAATAGATGCCTAAATGCAGAGGGGATTCGGAGGCAGCACTGGATCAAGTAACCCACGCTAAACATTCTGATGAAACCCTAGAGGAAATTTGGAGGAAAATCTGATTTACAAACAAATTTTGAAGTTTTTCATAGAATATAAATTTTACCATCTCAAAATAGAAACAAGACAAAACAAATTTAATCTAAGTTTATAGCACAGCAACTTTCAAAATAAAGCCTTAAAACCTCAAACAATAATTTTAAAACAATTACCTTAAAAATAAGAGTGAAGTCTTAGAATGAGTTTACTTTCTTTGATTTACAAAGACTTAAAAAGTCTCACAAGCACTGGCCAAGCTTGCCTATGCACGAGAATTCCATTTCTTGACATTTTGTTGACAATAATCAGGATTTTAAATTCCTAAACCACAAATGAGTTTTACATACAAAAGCACTAAAATTCCAAAAACTACTTAATAAAACCAAATGCTCTTGAAAAATGTTAACAGAAAACTACTCTTAATGATTAGCACGAGTAGGGATTATTTTCATAGAAATATATTTTCAATATTTGTTAAGAATTTTGGTGCTAACTTTTAAAATGGTCAGGTAAGAAGAACTTCCAAGGGGCAGGGAGTGCATAATTATATCTAGGTTTTCATTCCTGTGCTCCACTATGTTGGGCTAAAACATCTCTAGGGAGTAGTAGCTTTAAGGTATATTAAATTAAACTTGAAAAAGCAAACCTACTACAAATTTACTGTTAACATTTCTCTATATTTCCTTCAACTGTCCATAATGCAAAAGAGATCTGGAGAGGATGACTATTATTGGTCAATTTCATTTCCATATTTATGAAGATGAATTTTAGATGTCTGAGACACTATAAGTAATTAATATTAAACTGAAAAATTTCAATTAGCACAAAACATTAACAAAAAGAATAGTATTTTCTATACAGTTCAACCAATACATTGTTAATACCAGTGTCCCATCCTCCTCCTCCTCTCTAACTCCAACTGGAATGGGAAAATATTTACACTCTTAGCAGTGTATGCCCAAAAGTCAGGTTTGTATTTCCTGGACTACAGCTTTCTTTTCTAGAAAAAAAATTAATTACTATGAGGAAACACCGGTTAATTTACCTGAAACTACCTAATACCTTATTAAAACATAAAATCAAATTGTCCAATCAATTACTGTGAATTCTCAAGCATCTGCTTAACTGAAGTTGCCTAGTATTTGTTAAACGAATGAAATGGTCACACTTCTATCTTGCCACTGATAACCTTATAATGATAATCTAAGGAATTAGGGATTATAATGACATTACAATCTTTTTCATACTATTTTCAAGAGAACTATTCATCCACCCATTAATGTACTTAGAAAATACTTGCTGAATGCCTGTTATGTGCCAAACATTACACTAGATGTTGGGGATAACAGTGACAAGGAGGACACAGAGTTCTTGCCTTCGTGGAGTTTTCATGTTCATTAGTGGAAAAGAAAATAACTAAGTAAACAAATACAAAAGATTATAATAAATGTTATGAAGGAAGTAATCAAGACACTAGGATAGACATTAACAGGGCAATCTACATTAGATTAAATGTTAAGGGCAGACATGTAAATGATGTGACATTTAAATAGAACCAAAAGAGAAGTTAGCATGAGAAAAACATTTCAGACAGCTCAGACAGAAAATATAAAGCCAATTAAGAGGCTGGTAGGTGTAAGGAACCACGAAAAAGTTAGTGTGAATGGGTACAGAATGTTGAGGACAATGTAATTAATATGAGTATTTACTCAGGGATGTGATTTAACATATGGTGTAATTAAGTTTTTGAAATAATGAGGTTCATTGTCAAAAAATTTCACTACCATGTTTATGGTTTAAATTCCTCACTCACAGGTCTCCAAATAGTTTTACATTCATGGATATAATACAGTATTCCAATTTATACATAAATTGCCAAGTTTACAGTACTGGTACACATTTGAAAGAATCACTAGTTTTTTATTGCTTGGAAATTCTCACTTTCTCATACAATTTTTTTTAATATTACCTCCCCTACTCCAAATTTCTCAAATACCTCTGGTTTAATCCAAATACTTCTCTTAGATCCCCATCTAAAGTTTTCCTTTGAACTACAATCATGTTTAGTTGGAAGGAATAATAAATCCAGGTACGAGCTGACTTGGACTGCCAGCAACGTTACTTTTTTTTTTTTTTTTTGGCCACTTTAAACTGAGGCAGGAAATCAAATTTGGAAAGAGTGTCAGAAAGTATTGCACAACTGAGGAACAAAACAAAACAAAACCCTACTGCTTTATCCTTGGTCATTCTGGGGAATTGTGAAGCTAAGTGTGGGCTGGGCAAATGGTACCATCAACACTGGGTCACAGATGTTTACCTTCATGAGCACTAATGTGGGACAGTTCCTCCTTTCTAGAGTAACCATAAAGGGGCTGTCTTTTTGGGTGCTGCACAACTCTGCTCTTCTCATCATCAAGTGAGTAGAGACTAAAATTGCAAGAAGAACATAAACTTTCTACATCATTGGAACTGTTAGAGCACCACTCAAAACTAAGGAACTTGGCCGGGCGCGGTGGCTCACACTCCTAGCGCTGTGAGGTCAAGGCAGGCAGATCACCTAAGGTCTGGAGTTCAAGACCAGCCTGGCTAAAATGGTGAAACCCCACCTCTACTAAAACACAAAAATCAGCCAGGCATGATGATGGGTGCCTGTAATCATCCCAGCTACTCAAGAGGCTGAGATGGGAAAACTGCTTGAACCCAGGAGACGGTGGTTGCAGTGAGCCAAGATCGCACCACTGTACTCCAGCCTGGGTGGCTGAGCGAGACTCCGTCTTTAAAAAAACAAAACAAAAAACTAAAGAACTTGCAGCAGGTGGTGCCACCTGTGCCACGCTGACTGCAAAGAAAATAACTTTCTTCCCAGAAGTGGTGGTGATGGGGGAAGGGAGGAGGGACAACACAACGGCAGGCGAGGAGGGAGAGACACGCTAGTACACAAGTCCACTAGGGAGTCAGGAAATTATGCCAGGCATAGTTAGCTCTCCTAATGTAGAGCAATTGTGGACATGCTCCAGTTACCTCAATGGCTTAAAAAAAAAAAAAAAAAGTAATAGTTTTACAAGTCCAAAATCAAATGCCATTGTACCAGACTGGGTACAGTTCATACAGTGTATGTGTATGAGTGCTGATCCAGCTAGCACACAGCACAGTCTGGAGTCCTGTACTAGGATGTAGTTCTAATGAGGATACATTACAAAGTACAAAGTTTAATGACTTTATGTTTCCTTGTTGTTATCCCATCTTATCTTCTGTATCGTAAGCTTTAAGTAAGCCAATTTTTAAATAAGCTAATTTTTAAATTATTTAAGGATATGGTAAGTGAATACTGAAAGCTAAATCATCATCTATTGTCATAAATTTCTTATCTCTTGAAGTCAAATTCAAAGAATGATAGCAGTTATTAATGTCAACTTTTCCATTTGCTTTTAAATTATTTCTAAATAAGTAAGTTATTTCTATACTCATTCCCTATTGTTAATAAAGTACATACTTCCATATACTTACTTTAATGCAATAAGAGATGCAATTATCTTCATAATGTTTGCAACATCTATGCCTTGGTCCATGTTTGCATCTGAAATTGAACCCAAAAAAAGTAAACTAATTATAATTATAGTGTGTATATCCATGTGTTTGTATATGTTTGTGGATCTGTTTAAAGCTTTCTAACCAAGAAAAACAAAGGAAAAAGAGAAGAAAACATCACTCACTTCTTTTTTCTTTTTTGAGACAAAGTCTCGTTCTTGTACCCCAGGTTGGAGTGCAATGGTGCAATCTCAGCTCACTGCAACCTCTGCCTCCCAGGTTCATAACATTCTCCTGCCTCAGCCTCCCAAGTAGCTGGGATTACAGGTACCCGCCACCACGCCCAGCTAATTTTTGTATTTTTAGTAGAGATGGGGTTTCACCATGTTGGTTAGGCTGGTCTCGAACTCCTGACCTCAGGTGATCTGCCCGCCTTGGCCTCCCAAAGTTCTGGGATTACAGGTATGAGCTACCGTGCCACTCACTACTTCTAAATGTGTGTCACTTTTGGTGTTTAGGACATACAGAGGCAAGAACAACAGATATTTTTGCTTTTTCTACTTGCTGCTTACCTTTTGATACATTGTATAAACTATCTGACTGCAGTCAAAATACTTGAATATGGACTAGAGAAACCACTGTTAGGTATTTGTGATTAAATATGAAAAAATACATATATATTATGTATATACTCTGCCAAGTCTTTTGGAAACTTTAAATTGCTTATTGTAGAGTATAATGGTAATAAATCATCCATGAAGTCAGTACTTGAGCAAAAGTCATAATGAGAATGTGCTCAGGTTACAGGAATTTATACTTAATTAGATTTGAGAGAAAACATCTGGGAAAGAAACATGATATAGTATTAGGATTCAAAATTCAGTTGAAATAAATAAAGAAATAGAGATCATGTGGTAATTCAAAAGTAGTTAATTTGTGATTTAACTGTAAACCACTTAACCCTCTAGTGTTTAATAAATATTTCTGCTGGGAGGACTACTGTTCATGATGCACTCATTTTAATTATTTAGCATGTTGAATCCAAGACTATTTATTCACCCTAGGCATAAAAAAGTAAGTAGAATATCTAACATGGTTCTAACTTTCCCTCTCTCTTCGAGGGTTCATGTTCCAAAATAAGCGGTCTTTATAACTTCTTTCAGACTGTAGCTAATTAATTATTTTCATGGTTGAACCTACATGAATGTTTTCCTGTTTATAACAATAACTTGTAGAGCAATGTTCTGGCTCTGCACCTCTCCAATCCCATTTGCAAATTGATTAGCAAGACCTTTACAGAAATCCAATTCTGCACTACAGCTGGAGTATACAGCCTTTCCTAGTCAAGGGTGACAGCAACAGTTCAGTTCACACTGGCCATAGCCCTTATATCTTCAGAATGCTAAGGTATATCTGGCCATGTGAAGCTGCTGAGTGATTAAAGCTGGAGGCCTGAAAAGCAGTGAATAAGAGAAAGGCTGCCTCATGCAAGCCATCACTCTTCACACTTTTAAGTGTCCCCTTCAAAGACATTTCTCAGCCACTGCTACCAGAACTACACTGAAATTGTTAAGCTTCCTTTGTTTTTTGGGGTTTTGGTGTTGTTTTTTAAGAGATGGGGGTCTCACTCTGTCACCCAAGCTGGAGTACAGTAGCATGATCATAATGATCATAGATCACTGCAGCCTTAAACTCCTAGGCTCAAGCAATCCTCCCACCTCAGCCTCCTGAGTAGCCAGGACTACAGGCACATGCCACCATGCCTACCTAATTTTTAAATTTTTTTTAGAGACAGGGTCTTGCTATGTTGTCTAGGCTTGTCTCAAACTCCTGGCCTCAAGTGATTCTCCTACCTCAGTCTCCCAAAGTGTTAGTTTTACAGGTGTGAGCCACCACGCCTGGCCTAACCTTTCTTTCCTAGTGAAGTTAAATCCTGATATCAACTGTACTGTCAATTAGTCTTTCTTAGTCACTCATAAATGGCTTCCCAGGACCTGGACTGCCTGTCTCCTGTATTATTTGCGTTGCTTCTGTATTATTCTGCATCTGCTTTCACACCAGTAGACCCACTGAGGCTACTCTGATACGTTCTGTCATGACCTGATCAGTTCTGATGCCCAAGGCATCATTTACCCATATAATTCATTCTCTGCATTCCCCTCTGATTCCCTTTGAAATTATTTCCATTAATAGGATCCTTTCTCCCTTTTCTCCACTGAGGTAACCCATAACTATTTTTGAACTTGTTTAATAAATTCAACTACCATAATTATTCCTGTTATCTTCTAGATGTATTGTATGTTAAGATGAAGACAAAACCTTTAAATTCAATAAAAATCTGAGTACCCTCCCTGTGCTCATATTTTATGTCAGGCAAGTTCATAGATGTTATCTCATTTAATGCTCACAGCAACTCTTAATAGAGATTATTAATCCCAGTTAACAGACAAGAAAATGGAAATGCACAATGGTTAAATCTCTCGTTCAAAGTTACAACACTGGTAGAGGGAAAATAAGAGAGAAACATAGGTTTTCTAATTTATTAAAGGAACTCAGCTTCCTATAACTCAATGGTCCCCAATTTTTTTGGCACCAGGTACTGGTTTCATGGAAGACAATTTTTCCACTGACTGGGTGGAGGGAGAGGGGGATGGTTTAGTATGAAACTGTTCCACTCCACATCATCAGGCATTAGATGCTCATAAGAAGCACACAACTTAGATCCCTCACATGCGCAGTTCACAATGGGGTTTGTGCTCCTATGAGAATCTAATGCCACTGCTGATGTGACAGGAGGCAGAGTTCAAATGGTAATGCTTGCTGGCCGCTGCTCACCTCCTGCTGTGTGGCCGGGTTCCTAAAAGGCCTCGGACCAGTACTGGTCCATGGCCCAGGGGTTAGGAGCCCTTGCTATAGTTGATCCCCTAACTTTCTTTATTGCCTACTCATTCCACCCTCTCTAAAATATCACTACCAAGATTTTATTTGTTGGTTGATAATCTAATTTCAAACTATTAAATTTATTTTCTTAAATATCTATACTAGAAATATAAATGAAAATTTGTATGAAACCTGAAAACTTCTTTTTATAATATACAAATAAAAACATTTCAGTTTGAGAACCCCAAAAATGTTCACTCTTACAAAACATCCTTTACTTACGGATTGTCCCTTATTATTCCTTAATCTTCTTGAATCTCTCTCAGGAATTTTGCTTCCTTCTTTCCACACTTGGCACATTAAATCAACACATATTAATCAGTTTCCTGAAGTTCTCTATCATAGCCTCCTGTGATTCTGCCTGGTTTGTAATACAAAAGTATTCCAATTCTATGTAAATCTATTTTAAAGGCATATGATGGTCTACAGTCCTGCCAGAAATAATAAATAATATTCACTTGCCATTGTGTGTCTTTTATAAAATTCTATGCACAGTTTCTGGTGAAAAATGATCATCATTACCTGAACAGAAAACAAAAATACCATGGCACGGTACAAATATCATATGAAACAGTAACAAAGTAGGTTAAAATATCAAGATAAAGAGCTCACATTGAATCCACAAATTTCCTGACTAGACCAATCATATTCATTCTTCTGGGTTCTTCCTTGTGTTGCTCTCTTTTTTGTTCCACTTTTGCATATGCTGCCTCTGGTGAAAAAGAGTGTGTGGGAATTTCTTCCTTTCCTACAATGAACCTAAAGAAAAGAGCACAATGTGAGGCATTTTCCACTTAAAAAAAATCAATGAGGAAAAAAATAAAAGACTTTATAAACAAATACACAGACAAATATCTTATCATTTGAGATAGTATTTTCACAATTTACATAAAATCGAATCATCCTATGAAGAAAAATAGACTTTTAAAATCTGAATACTCAAAAAAAATTAATAGTTTTTTGTTTGATAATGCAGGTATTTTAAAATCAAACTGACCAAGTAAAATACAGCACAACACTTAATGAAGCACCCTTTAACCTGGGACACCGCTTTTTAAACATATGCCTTAGAGTTTTTCAAAAAACCAGGTAGACTTGGGTATACTAGTAAATCACAACACTAAAAAATCACAAAAACTATATATTTTTTTCTTAAATTTGGCTAATAGTTACAATTGAATGAGATTCTCATTTACAGTAAAACTTGACATTTATACCGGTCATTTTGAGTCATAAACAGCTGTAGCACACTCGGTTATCTGTATACGCACAGGGAAACAGAGGGCACTACAGAACAGGAATCAGAAAACAGTCAGATTCCCCAAGTCTTCATATTATTTCATTAGGAAATCTGAAAGTTGATGTTATTCTAATCTACTTATTTTTCTTTGGAAAAATAAAATATCTAGAAAATAATATTCCTGTTTCATCAAAACTAGACTATATTTTTGCAAAGACAATGAATGGAAAATACTATCACAATTGGATATGCCTCAAGAAGTATCTCCTTTCTTAGAGTTTGCAGTATCACTGTTTATACCTATCCTGTAAGAGTCATTACTCTTATAAAGATTAAGCTTTCCCAAGGTAATACTACCTTCCAGGCTTTCAAAAAATATAGTAAAATAGAGATAGAATGGGATCAATAACAATACACTAAAATTCTGGAACTTGAGTCAGGCATAGCGGCTCATGCTGTAACCCCGGCACTATGGGAGTTGAGGCAGGACAATCACTTGTGGCCAGGAGTTCAAGAACAGCCTGGTCACCAGAGTGAGACCCCACCTTAACAAAAAAATTAAAAATCAGCTAGGCATGGTGGTGTATGCCTGTAGTCCCAGCTACGTGGGAGGCTGACATGGGAGGATTGCCTGAACTCAGGAGTTAAAGGTTGCAGTGGGCTATGATCATGCCACTGTACTTCAGCCTAGGCAATACAGTAAGACCCTGTGTCTTTAAAAAAAAAAAAAAAGTAACTTCAGACCTGTGACAAACAGAATATGAAAGTATAAATACTTAGAAAGAATGAAAAAGCTGTTACTACCAATAACTGCAACCCATCCTGTTCAGACAACCTTGGTAAAACATCTAGCTTATCAAATCATAAGTGGTGTGCAAGGGGTTTGTTTGTCACCAGATGGCAGCTGTGCATCTTTGGTAGCTGTCAGTTCAAATGAATTTGTTTCTTACTTATGGTTGTATATAGAGAGTTGAAGATCTGTACTGCTGTTCTTTATTAGCAACAAGGGTAAAACTATGCCAGAACAGATAGAACAGTTTCTCTTACACCCTTCATAATACTGTTGCTATTTTGGCCAGGACTGACTATTTCAGTTTAGAAGTCACTTCCTTGGAGAAGTTGACCCTGTCCCAGGCCAGAATAATTCTGTGCTAGGAGAGCCCAATGAACCGCCAGTACAGTAATGTACGTGCCATTTTAGTAGTCTACATCCCCTACTCAACTGTGAGGCCTGTGAGACCATGTGTATCTTCTTTGCTATTATATCCCAGCATCTAGCATAGTGTCTGGCACATGGTAAATACGTAATACATATTGAATGAATGAATATAGTAATAGCTAGCATTTTCTGAGCATATCTTACATGACAGACACAGTGCCAACTGAGCCTTTTACAAATACTAATTCATTCATGTAATCCTCACAACACTATAGGTGTCACAATTCCCATGAGAGTTGGCATGGTTAAGTATCTTGTCCACAACCAATAAATTATCAGTAATTATTTGAACCCAGAATTGTCTGGCCTAAAGTCTGGCTTCTTAATCACTAAGCTACATATGTTTCTAACTATGTTTTAAACTATGATGAATAAGGCTAGCACACCTTCAGAGTCTCACACTGGCTTTTCTCCCGAGGTTGTGTCCTTGACACTATTCTCTTGACTTCTACTGTTATCTACATACGCAGATACTTTTCAAATCATCCCACATAGAATTTCCAGAGGAAGCTTCCCAAAGTACACATCTGAACTGACTACACATATCTTCAAGGAACTTCACGGGCTTATGGCCTACTGAATTAAATACAAACTTCAAGCTTAAATCAGTATCTGATTTAAGATACTGTGAGGCCTGTGCAGAGTGAGTGCTCACTATAGGAGCTATTATTATATTACAATTAAATGAACTATCTGACATTCTCCAAATAAACCATGTGTCTGTATTGCTCTTCTTATCTGGATCATTCTTCCCTACATCTTTTCTAAAAATCTTATTTGTCTTTTAAAATCCATCTTAAATGCTCCTTCCACTCGCTCCT
Organism: Piliocolobus tephrosceles; assembly: GCF_002776525.5. Lineage (NCBI taxonomy): Eukaryota > Metazoa > Chordata > Mammalia > Primates > Cercopithecidae > Piliocolobus > Piliocolobus tephrosceles. The sequence continues at coordinate 77,468,211 of NC_045446.1, read as the reverse complement.
TCCCACCCACCCCCACAGGAAAACAAAAGTATTAATAATTTGTGAATTATAGAACACTTAACTTCTATTATTACATTTGGGTTTTTCTAGTCTATAAGTAATTTTGTGCAAATTTCCTGCTTTCTTCTCTCCATTTACTCCTATCCACAGCTTGGGGAAAGATGCTAGGTTAGGTTTGCCTAAAATATATTCCTGAGATAGCCTACACTTCTCTTTTGCAACATTTGACACAGTTATAATTAGTGCCATCTTTCCCACTAGACCATAAGCTCTCTGAGGACAGAGACTGTATCTGGCTCATTCCCCAGTGTATTCTCAACACTTAGTACAAGACCTGGGGCAAAATAAATGTATACTAAGTATATCTATCAGTGAATGTTAACTCTGTAGCTCCTGTATTATCTCACACTTGTTGAGGAGTGCTGAAATGGTTTGGCTCTGTGTTCTTACCCAAATCTTATCTTGAGTTGTGATCCTCACATGTTGAGGGAGGGATATGGTGGGGGTGATTGGATCATGGCGGCAGTTTTCCCCATGCTGTCCTCGTGATAATGAATTAGTTCTCAGGAGAGCTGATGGTTTTAAAGTGTGGCACTCCCTCACTCTAGCTCTCTTCCTCTCCTGCCGCCTTGTGAAGAAGAAGCCTGCTTCTTCTTGGCCTTCTGCCATGACTGTAAGTTTCCTGAGGCCTCCCTAGTCATACAGAACTGTTAGTCAATTAAACCTCTTTTGTTTATACATTAACCAGTCTTGAGTAGTATCTTTATAGCAGTGTGATAACAGACTAATACAAGTGATTTTTTAAAAGGTGCTAAACTGAGTTTTTGTTTGTTTGAGACAGAGTCTCACTCTGTCACCCAGACTGTATTGCAGTGGCATAATCAAAGTTCATTGCAACTTCCGCCTCCTAGGTTCAAGCAATTCTCCTGCCTCAGACTCCCAAGCATCTGGAATTACAGGTGCCCACCACCACACATAGCTGATTTTTGTATTTTTAATAGAGACGGGGTTTTGCCATGTTGGTCAGGCTGGTATATAACTCCTGACCTCAAGTGATTGCCCGCCTTGGCCTCCCAAAGTGCTGGGATTATAGGCGTTAGCCACTGTGCCCAGCCTGAAGTAAAGTTTAGTATTTCAAAGCTTTTTAGCTTTGTCTAATTAGGACACATTAAACTGGAGAACTTTGTAAATATTTGTCCTTTGTGGATAAAGGACAGTTTTCCTCTGAGTGAACAATGTATGTTTTCATGATACAGCAGTTATGATCTGTATGAGATAAGCACTTCCTTATGCCATTTTATGATTGTATTCATTTAAATCTCACCATTCTCAAATGTATCAAGCTCTGTGTATCTTTTCCTCACCAAAGTTTAATATTGTCAGGAAGTCATATTAAATTGTGCTACAAAAAGTATTTTCCTTTCCCCTTCCGTTTGTAATTAATATTACATTTTGCACTTTTGACATGCTATAAATTTACAGCCATACGTCTACAGTAAAAATCACAACCGCCAGGACCGCAAAGAGGTAACAGGAAAGACATGTCAGATAACACTTTTTGGAAAGCCTACAAGAAGCACACACATTATTTTTTTACAATGAAACTTAACAATAAAAAATATATTTGGCTTTTAGTAACATTCTTCTGAGAATCAACTTTATAAGTGTGAGATTAATTCATCTGCAATGGAGTGAGTCCATATTCACCATATAAATTCAAGAAATAGCCACATTTCTTGAATCCAAATTCATCACACTGCAGATTGATTATGAAATATAATTAAAATGAAACAGAATTTGCTTAGTGGAAGGAGATGCACAAATAAACATATGACAATTCACAATATTTAATAGTTTTCTTGCTTTAGCAACAAGAATATAGCGAGAATTAACATTTTTCTAGAATATTTTTCTATAATACAGCGAAAAATTAACTGCAAATAGTCCAAACTAGCCCTCTGTTAAAAGTGGATTTGAAGAAAAGACACAAAACCATCTGACACATTTTAAGTTTTTGCAAGAATTCTGGGAGTCTAAGCAGATATAGGAAAACAAGACTAAGTTTTTCCTTCTTTTTTGAAAACCTAACTTTTGTTTTTGTTATCAACTTTAAACTTAATACCAAATGCTTTCTAGCCAATGCAACAACAATAATAAAAACTTTATTTTCTAATAAATATCATGATCTTTTACCAAAAAGTAACAGTAAGGAAATTAGTGTGGTGTATTATGACTTAAAAAGTTATTGTTCCCACAGAGTTCTCACAACCAAAGATATCCTTAATCATACAGCGGACTCCATTTGTTCCCTCCCAAACCAGTTTCCTTGCATGCCATGTGATTTTCTGTTAACAGCACCTTCTTTTAGGCACTTTGGTTTCCAATACTTGGCTGGGATTGCAGGGTGGAGGGGAAAAAAAGGAAAATATCAGTCTTCATTTTCATTCATTGCAAGTCTTAACTTTTTCTGCTTCTCTTTAATCCTCCTACTGTCACCCAAATTCTAGTCCTTATTGTCTTTCCACCTTCTGGTTCTCTCTTTTTTGATGTCCCAAATACTGCAGCCAGACCAATCTTTCTGAAACACTGTCAACCACCCTGCTCAAAAAATGTTAGTAGCTCCCTACTGCTGACCTTATCAAATCCAAATTAGTCTTTTTTTGTCCCCCAGGTCTTCCATAATCTGGCCCTACTCTACATACCAAAAAATATTTTATATTTCCTAATATAAACTTTTCCTACCAATTAAGTCCATTTTCTCACTGTTACCTCACACTTCATGTTTACAATTTTCACTCTCTTGCTACTATTATTCACTTCCACCCAGAGTGCACTTCCTCTTCCTTGTAGTTATTGAAAGCTATCCTTAAAGTACAGTTTAAGGCACATCATCTATGAGAATATAACAAAAATAATAGTCAACATTTCTTGAGTATTTACTACATGCCAGCCACTGTTTGAAATATTTTTCACATATTAACTCATCTGATCCTCAAAATAACCTTGAGACAATCATGTAAAAACTTTTGCTAGTACTGAAGCTTTCCCTAATTTTCCCCCCCAATACTTGCAGTAAAAACCATACTACTAATCTTCACCAAGCATCTACTATAAGTCCTTTGGATTACAAAACAGGCAACATTTATGATATAAACTAGACAAACACTGTGTATGGAGTCAGTATACATAGTTAACTTGCGTGATGTTAAATTAGACAAATATTCTAAGCCTCAGTTTTCTCATCATGTTACATCTCACAGAACTGTTGCAAAAATTTAATTTTCTAATCTATGAGAAAATTCTTGGTGAACTCTAAACATAATGCTAATGCTAACCAACATTTCTACAGTATATACCATGTACCAGTTGCTATGCTAAAAGATGGGCTATGAAGTGAAAAGGCTCTAGTGATACTTAAAATCAAATTTGTGTTTGACTGTGCATGAGTCTTGCCCTAAAGCAAATAATCTAGTACCACACAATTAAATACTTAACTTTTCAGTAATTGTTCATGAGCAGCTCTGTCTTTTCCAGCTCCCTGAAGTGAGTTCTTGTATTTCTTTTCAAACACCCCGCAACAGAAAGCACACAATAGGTCCAAAAGAAGTAGTTGATTAATTTTTAGAGGGAAAAATCTGACAAATTACTCTTTCAATGAGCTATATATCCGCAGGCTTGGAAGCATTTTTATGAATTCTAAAATTATTTTCAGTTTAAATGTTTAGTCAATATTTATTGTAATTACGTATAATGTTTTAAGTTAACTTGTAAATTCTCTCTCAACATAAAAATAAATGTTACTTACCTAAGTGCAGAAAATGTAAATCCTTTCAAACCATCCTTGCACCTAAAACAATAAGAATTTAAAATCATAAAATATTTTGAAATATAAATAGTATATGACATTGCTATTAAATCTTTTCCTGAAAATAATGTTTTAAAAGATGAAACTCTTTTTTTTTTTTGAGACGGAGTCTTGCTCTGTCGCCCAGGGTAGAGTGCAGTGGCCGGATCTCAGCTCACTGCAAGCTCTGCCTCCCGGGTTTACGCCATTCTCCTGCCTCAGCCTCCCGAGTAGCTGGGACTACAGGCGCCCGCCACCTCGCCCAGCTAGATTTTTGTATTTTTTAGTAGAGACGGGGTTTCACCGTGTTAGCCAGGATGGTCTTGATCTCCTGACCTCGTGATCCGCCCATCCCAGC